>NW_006399795.1:3129156-3155624 GCF_000299155.1 Elephantulus edwardii
GGAAGGCCCTCTATGAGGTGGATTGATTCAATGACTGGGATAATCGGGATGGGAGTGTCAGAGACAGTGTGAATGGCACAGGACAGAGCAGAGTACAGGGCTGCTGTACATAGATTCGCTATGAGTCGCAAGCGACTCGATGGCGCATAACAACAACAACAACGATGATGGTGCTGCCTTTGCCTACTGGCCTAGTGATGAGGATTTTTGTTTTCTTGAAGTTGAATTATAATCCATATTGAAAGCTGTAGGTGATCTTCTTCAGCAATTGCTGCAAGTCTTCACTTTCTGTAAGTTGTGTCATCTGCATAACACAGGCTGCTGCCGAGTCTTTTTTCAATCCTGACTTCATATTATTTTTTTATGTTATCTCGCTTCTCAAATTATTCATTTAACACAAAGACTGAATAGAAACGGAGAAAGGATACACTCTGATGCACAATTTTACTGATTTTAAACTACGCAATGTTTCCTTGTTCTGTTGCGAGAAGTGCTTCTTGGCCTAGGTAAAGGTTTTTTATGAACACAATTAAGTATTCTGGGATTCCCAACGTTAGCCATGATTTTTCATCCTGTAACAGTCAACTGTCTTTGCAAAGTCAACAAAATATCAGTGAACATCTTTGTTATTTTCTGCTTTCAGCCAGGATTCATCTCAGATCAGCAATGAGCTCCCTTATACCATGGCCTCTTGAATCCAGCTTAAATTTCTGGAAGTAACCTGCTGATGTAATAATGTTCCAGCTGTTCTAGAACAATCTTCAGTAAGATCTGACTTGTATATGATATTGCTCAATATTTTATACTTTCTATTGGATTTTTTTTTTAACAGGAAGAAATATGGATCTCTTCCCATCAGCTTGTGAGGTAGTTGTCTTCCAAATTTCTGAGCATAGCCTAGTGAGCATGTCCAGAGCTGCATCCACTTGTTCAAACACTTCAATTGGTATTTCATCAATTCTAAGGGCTTTATTTTTTGCCAATACATTTAGTATAGTTTGAACTTTATCTTTTAATACCACTGGTTCTTGAACATACTCTACTTCCTGAAATGGTTCAGTGTTGACCAATTCTCTTTGGTACAGTGACTCTGTCTATTCCTTCTACCTTCTCTTTTTTTGGTGAGAAAATTCTTATTTAGAATTAGCCAGATGGACTCAGTTTATTTGATCTCAATTTTGTTGGCAACATCCATAGCAAGTTGAACTTAGGCCTTCTTCTCTCCATGAGGCCTAATCAAGGTGTTGACTTTGGCCACATTAATGTCATAGAGCTTCTTTACAGCTTGTTTGATTTGGTGCTTATTGGCCTTCTTGACATCCACAATGAACACAAGTGTGTTGTTATCTTCTATCTTCTTTACGGCTGACTCAGGTGTCAGGGGAATCTTGCTGATAGCATAGTGGTCAAGTTTGTTTCTCCTAGGGGCACTTTTCTGGGGATACTTGGGTGGCCTTTGGAGTTTCAGTGTCTTAGACCACCGGAAGGTGGGTGACATGGTGATCTTCTTTTTTTTTGCGGCTGTGGATGCCCTACAGGACTTCCTTCTAGGCCTTTAATGTCTTCGCTTTGGCTTCAGTTTTGGGAGGGGCAGGAACTTCCTTCTTCACTTTCAGCACCATCTTCATAGAAAGGCTTCTTCTATCTTCTTTTGATGTTTTTGCATCATTCAAAATTTTGCCCATAGAATCTTTTAGTGTTGCAACTAGAGGCTTGAATTTGTTCTTCAGTTCTTTCAGCTTGAGAAAATGCTGTGGGCTCTTCTCTTTTTAACTCCTGATCTTTGCAAATTTTGTTACATGTTTTTGAGTTGCTCTCTGAAATCTTCTGTTCATCAGAAAGTTGTTTTTGTTGTTATGTGTTGTTGAGTTAGAACCAACCCATAGTTGACCCTCTGATGGGTTTTCAAGGGTTGTAAATAGCACAGGAGGAGACTGTTCATGTTCCTCCCTTAGAGTAACTGGTGGTCTCAAACAGTGTGCCTTTAGGTTAGCAGGGCAGTTCCGTACCATGTGGCAGTCAGAAAGGTTAGTGCCTTGAAAATTCTATAGAGCAATTCTACTTTTCATCTGTAGGGTCAGTATCAGTCAGAGTCAACTCAATGACAAATAGCAACAACTAAGGGGCAGTCTACTTATAGTGAGTGGAAAAGCTATCAATAAAGAAGACATCCTGTCCTCATTTTACAGAAACTAGAGTATAGAACTGTAGGGTACTGGGCTTACTATTTAGAATCACTTTTGTAGGCCATTGCCCTTGACTTGGACCCATGGCTGTAAGGAAACATACAAATAGGCTGTGTTAGTCTATGGACATGTTTCCCCATTCCACCAGGTTTACAATGAACAGGGTCAGCAGGAGAAATTCTACCAGCAAGGAAGAAGATGAAGAGAACACACTTCATGTCCTTGGGGTAAGAGATTCCTGCACCAGTCAGAACTATATGAGAGTGGCACTGAGACAGAGTTGACCTGGGACTCCTGACCAATGAAGCCAGAGTCAGAGGCCTTCAACCAGGCTTAGTGGAAGACTGGAGAAGGGGGCCGACTCCTTAACTGGCAGGACTAAGAGAGCTTTGTAACACCAGCCTAAAGCTGAAAGGTTGAATGCTGAAGGAAGACCCTGGCAGCACAATTCAGAAGTTATTCTGACTGAGAAACTGTGTCCATTTGGTAACCTGTTCATCTCCCTAATAAACCCCATAACAGTGAGTATGGTTCTGTGAAGGTATTACAATGGATTCTGGACCCAATAGGGAGTAATACTGGTACTGGAATTAGCAGAAGTGCGTGCAGAAAGATGGGGGAATGTCTGACCTCATGGGAATTAATTTTATATCTTTTATGTTCTTGATACATGAGAGAGACGTCATGTTTGGGAGGGAGGAGACAGTGCAAGAGAGGAAGATGCTCGATGAGATGGACTGATTCATTGACTGGGGAAATGGCGGTAGGTGTGTCAGACATTAAGATCGGCACAGAATAGAGCAGGTTTTAGGGCTATTGTACACAGGGTTGCGCAACTGGATGGCACATGATAACACCACCACATGTTCTTTTTTTTTTTTTCACATGTTCTTGAGAGGGACAGTTCTCTTGATGGAGTTAGGAGAGGTCTCGCTTAGCCATCCTTATGTTTCCTGTCACTCTCTTCACAAGAACCCTGCAAAGATAATTAACTTCCCAAATGCGATATTGCTCACTTATGGTGGACAGTGTTTGGTAGAGATCTCTGATGAAAACAAGCTTGGAAGCAGGAGTGGCATCCACTTCCAATATCGCTTGCCTCCAGAAACCCTATGAGCTCAGAGAAATGAGGAAAGTCATACAAGTGTTTAGGTCTCCTGTTCATAGGGTCGCTATGAGTAGCCTATGACTCGATGGCACTTAGCACCAAGAGTCCGTAGTGAGGTGCACTGCTAAACCAAAGGTTGCACATCTCTAATAGTTCAAATCCACCAATGCCTCCACTGGAAAAAAGATGGGTAGTCTCTTCCTATTATAATTTAAAGCCTCAGAAATCCAGTGGAGGATCAGAATGTTTAGGAAAAGATTCAACGACAGTGAGATTTACCTACTAAATATTGCCTCCTTCTATAAGCTAGTGGACTAGTGGTAAGGAGCTGTACTGCTAACCCAAAGGCAAATAGTTCAAACCAATCAGCTGCTCTGAAGAATAAAGATAGCACCTTCCTCTTGTATAATTTAAAACCTCTGTAAATCCCCTGAAGGGTGAGCTATGGGTTTGTTCCAACTTGACAGCATATAACAACAGTAAAAACACTACCACCAAAATAATGTTAGTGGTTCAAGAGATTACTCCAGAAGAGTAACTCTAAGAATCTGTGTGAAATTCTTGTAATAATTACAAAACCAGGTAATATGCCTTTTACCATGTGTAGGCACTATTTTAAGGATGCCTGGTGGCACAGTAGTTCAGTTTTCAGCTGCTAACCAAAAGGCTTGCGGTTCAAATCCACCAGCAGCTCTATGAAAAGACCTAGTCAGAGGCTCCCATAAAGAGTACAGCCTATGCTCTGGTCTCTCTTTAGATCATATAAATCTTCCATCTTACACTAAAGATATCCATGGAGAGGAACAATCATGAGTTCCTAACCAATTTTTCAAAGCTTTGGGTTTACAAGGCTGTAAAAGAAAAAGAAAAATTATAATAGCCTAGAACAGACTATGGGGCAGTTCCATTCTGTCCTATGTGGTCATTATGAGTCAGAATCAACTCTACAGCACCCAATAACAACAAAGACTGTATTAAGTGTTTGATATGAACCAACTCTTTATTGCTTATCAAATTCCAGGTCAGTAGGTATTGCAACTACCTCATTCTGTAGATGAGGAAACTGGTTTTGGAGTCAATACATCTACTAAAGCTAGGGTTGGGTCAGTTTGGGTACACCTGTCTGTGATTATCTGCTTCCTGACATTTCCTCTCAGACTCTAGGCCTTGAGAGATACAAACTTAAAGCAGAATATTTTCAAGATAGTAAAAAATTTTAGAAACACAAACCAAGCTCATTTTCTGTCATTTGTCAATCATAGTCTCCCCATTTAAAGAGATTAGATAACATCTGTTCTTTTTCATTTCATCTAATATAGATCAGTACCTGCTACGTTGTCCCCGGTGGCACTGTGTTTCACGTTGGACTGCTACCTGAAAGGTGGTCTGAACTATCAGTCACTCCAAGAGAAAAAGAAAGGCAGTCTCCTCCCAAAGGAAATCCTACAGGGCAGTTCTCCTCAGTCTGGTGAAGTTGTTATGAAGTGGAATTGACTTTAAAGGTGGTACATTTTTTGCTCGTTTGTTTTTATTTCAGGCAAGGAGCCCTGATGCTCAATAGTTAAGCATCTGGCTATTAATCAAAATGCTGCTCACATGAATGTATCCACAGGACAAAGACTGGCCATCTAGTTGCCTGAAGATGACAACCTTGAAAACTTTATGGGATCAACTCTACTCTGTTATTCATGTGGGGTCGCTGAGTCAGAATCAATTCAACAGAACATAATGACATATTCCAGGAACATATCCACCAACTTCTCACTCATCAACACAGGAACTAAAAGTCAAGTAGTTGTGTGAAAGCAGTATTATTAGAGGGCTGAGGAATACAGTTCATCTTTAGTATCTTTTTCAATTTCCAACTCTCCCCCTGTATTGCTTACCACTCAACAGGTACCTCTTGTGAATGGCATGACAGATCTCCCTCTCTCATTATGCCTTCCATACAGGCCTCAGGAAGCTGTGAATAGTGGTGAATAGTGGTAGGAGTGAAATGTTGACCACTCTCTGCCACCTCTTCATGCCAGTCTTGGGTGAGAACTTTGCCCATCCTTTGTCCTCCCTGGCCCAGTAGCTTCCTTTCCATTTCCCAGCACCTTCAAGTCCTTGATTGGCTTTCTCCTGTCTGCCTTTGACCTCCAATTGTCCTACCACCATCCAATACCCTCCAGGGCCTGACTGACACTTGTGAATGAATAAGAGGTTTGTCATGGCTAGTCGGCCAAAGCCCCTTGTGAGGTTCTATTGTTACCAGGACCTTTGACTTATAATTTAGAACGGCCTTCAGGTGTCCCAGGCAGAACCACTGGATGATCTAGGAATTTTTTCAAAGATGTTGTAAATGTAAAATATCGATAATAAAATAATCATTGAGAGAATATCAGTTGTTTAAGCCTCTTTCATAGCACAACATAGTTAAATCTAATCAAGGGAAAAGTTAAGTCTAAGATAAATTCATACAAGGTTTTGCTTTTAGACAATTCATATTCGAACGTTTCCTGTACCTTTTTTTTCAATTCCACGCTGATGGCATTGGCCTCTTTCAGGTAAACAGCATTGCCCCAGAGTAAGTCCCTTAATGAAGTGAACTGGTGAGACTTCCATTTCCGGAAGGCCCACTGGGCCAACTCAAATTCATGCTGTGTCCAAGGAACTGAAAGAGCAAAGGAAGCACATTTAATGGTGAGCTCATAACTACGCTGAAATGACATCCTTCCTTCACCTTCTCTGTCTTAGCAAGTGAAATATTTTCCAGTTTTTCTCCTTTCAGCTGCTTTTATTCTTTTCTTTTTACACATTCATTGACTTTGTTTGATATTATGAAAGCAGATACACATCTCAGAAAAAAAATTCTAAAAAAAAATTCTGCTTATTTAGAAAGAAAGTAATTTCACTTCCTCTTTTCATGCTGCATGACTTCAATACCTTTTTTCTTTCTAGTAAAGGGGATATAAGAGACTAACAGGATATATTTCACTTAGAAATTTAAAAATAAAGAGTTATCAAATTATAAGTTCTTTCAAAAGTTAATGTGCAGTCGAAATGACTGAGTGGTGGTAAAATGAATGTTCAGTAATATACTAATGACATTAACTAACAACGAAAAATCTACTTCAGCTAAGAAATTTCAGAAAAGGTAAGGCATGCAGGCATGACTAAGCAATGCCATTAGAAATCTGTTAGAGATGGCTTCGAAGTACACTGAAGAACCATAAAGTTCTAGTCGGGCAATCTCTGATATAAATGATAACCCAGGAAATAAAACTACCTTAACAAAGATTAATTTTTGTTATATACTAATTGGTAACAGATATATAGACTTGATTTGTCTAAGAATATGTGACACTGTCCTAGGTATTTATAATGATGTTTGTAAGGCTGAAGCTTTGGGCTCAGAGATCTTGTGACTACAGAATGCTTTCAACTCTGTTCACAACTCACAGAGCAGAGACTGTGTTCTTGGCACTGAGCACTGTAAAAATAATCTCTAGATTGGCTCAATAACATAAGAAAATGGCAGAGCTAATTATGAGCAATCCAGGTTTGATCACAAAGGACAAATCTAAGAGTCAAATACATGAAAAGTTTTAGCCTCTTAAGTATCACCTTCTTCCTCCTCTTCTTCCTCTTCAGTTGTTTCTGCAGCAAGGGATCGAGTTTCAACTTGCTTCTGCAAGGCCTGCAATTTACTCTCATAATCCTGAATGAAAAAAAGGAGATAACATGTAGGAGAGAGAGGAAATAAGAGGAAAGAAAAGGAGAGAGGAAAAGAGTATTGAGAGAAGTAAAGCAAACAAACAGATGACAAACAGCAATAAAAGGACAGAAACCCAAAAAATCCTGTAAAGTACATAAGATAGCTTGAAATGGGGAAAATGTGAAAAAAAAAATTTAACTGTATTTTCTCTTCTTCAACTTGCCTATTTTGAGCTATTATTTCGAGCTAGGGGAATTTTGAGTGAAAAGTGGCCCCATCTCTCTCCCCAAAATAACTCCTGTGTCCCTTAAAATATACTTAAGTATTAGTTTACTTATCAATGTATTTGACAGAACAACAGCACTGAAAAGGATTAAGTTCATCAGTGTCATCAAGTCTTAATTATCTGTCTGGATGAGGATTTTAGATAGAAAAGATCCTACAGGTGAAAAGTTACTACTTTTGCAGCTATAAGAAGAGTTTAGCCATTTATGTAAGTGCTAGCTACAGTACTACTGGAATTAAAATAACAGCTATTCCAATTATCTTTTAAAATATCTTATTTTTTAAGTATTACCACAGGAAGCAAAAAATGGTTCTTGGGTCTGAAAATAAAACAACAAACCCAAAACACTCCTTATTTTTTTTTCTTTATAAAACACAAATATCCATATGACATATAATCTATATATGTATATTTATGTAGCATATTACATATGTGCAATTAAAATTTTATGATAGAGAAACATTAGTTAAAAACATCTAAAAGGATTTCTGAGTATAGGGAGATAATTTAAACAAGGTTGAAAACTACTGATCTACTTAAATGGAATTTCACTGTCACACATGCATTTTGAGAGTTGACTAAAAAAAAAGTTCTTTTTCCCTAACTTAAAAGAGTTTTCTTAAAAATAAAGAGACATGAAGTCTAAAGTTAAGCTATCTTCTTTAAAAAAAAAAATTAGGCCACTGTCCAGAGTGAATGAATGGTTTAAAAGTTTGTTTCCAATTTACTTAGCTGTATTTCTATTTCTATATAAATGTGCATGATTTATAAATAAGGAAAAAATCTTAATACATATCATCTAAAATACTGTAGAAACAAATCTGGATAGTGACTGGGAATAATTTCTTCATCTTTCCACCTTGACTTTGAAAAAAAAAAGTGTAAGCCAGATTTACTAATCTTTCTCTTAGAAGCAGTAGCAACATGTTCTAAGGGATGCACAATTTGATGAATGTTAAAGGAAATAAAGCAAGTAAGGGTAAGGAAAAAGAACACCCCTTCACATAATTAAATACCCAATCCCAGCATAAGCACAGCATTTTAAAATATACTGCTTGGGTTTCCTGCTTTCTTTGGTTCTTTAAGAGTAACCCAATTACAGGCTGTCATGTTGAAATATGACCACTCGTTCTGTTTTCAAGTAGAGCTCTCCAAGTCACAAATCAAACATCCTATGCATTAACAAGCACCACTGAAAGCCTCTGTAGTGGCCAATTCTATCACAAAAGGTGCTCCAGAAGGCAATACTGAGAAGGATGCAAATATTCCCTGACTCTGGTCCTTCCCTCTCACAAAGGAAACACTCTCTGTATTGAGGCTGACAGTGACCAAGGGTCAAAGAGGCTTTTATGAAATACCTAAGCACACTTCTTAGGAGTCTATGTGCTGTGACACACACACACAAAAAATTAAACTAGCACTATGGAATATGAAGGGCTTGGCTTTTGGTCCTAACTCTCATTAGCCTCAGAATCCTGGAAAAGGAGAATTATCTCAAAATCTCACTTTCATCTCTAAAATAAAAATTTAAAGATAAAAATCTTAGCTGCCTACAACTCAGGATTGCTGGTAAGAACAACTGCTGAACCATTTAGGAGAATATATGTTTTTATTTTAAAAAATTATTAATCTTTAATAATGATGATGATGATGATGGTGATGAGTGTGTACCACCAAATCTGACTGGTACAGGAGGAGATTGCCTCTCTTCCAGCAGAGCATCTGGTGGATGCAAATCGCGTACCTCTGGGATTGCAGTGCAGCTTCTTACCACTAGGCCACTAGAGATCCCTTAAGACTGCTTTCCAAGTATCACTGCTGACTAAAAGCAACCTGGACTCACTGGGAAAAGAATGGATTCTGAATATGAAGCAAGAGGAAGACAAAATATATCTGGAACATCTTGTGCCAAAAAAGCAAGGGAATGCTCATAAGGGAACAAAATGCTGAGATGGGACTATTTCAGACAGACACAAGCTCTTACTGGCCATAGAAACTGTCACACACAAAAAAACCACCCCAGAATATAATAACTAAAAAGAACTCATGAGTTCACCGTGATAATGGAGAGAAAATGCGATTCTCTTTACAGAGAAAACACTGCCAATAAGTGCAAAAAAGAATAAAAACTAGGAAACACCATACTGCAATCCTCACCAGGCAAGGATTAATAATAAATAAAAGTTAAAACAATGGGGCAAGAGATGAATGGGAAATAGCATCTCAAAGGGCTCTCCCCATATAGTTCGAAGGCTGCATCTATCTGGTGGTTTTCATTCACAAGCAGATATGGGAGAGAAAGATGGCTAATCTTCTCCTGTGCCATTTATAGCGCTGAGGGCTAGTGGCAAAGCAGTTATGCTGCCAACTCAAAGGTAGGCAGTTTGAATCCACAAACTGCTCAAGGGAAGAAGCTGGGCAATCTCCTCTCATGCAATTTACAGCCTCTGAAACCCATTTGCACGGTCAGTGACACGTGGGTTCTGACTTAGTGGAAATGAATGTTTGAAATATGTACCACTGTAGTGCATAATCTACTGAAGCTATGCTCGGATGTTTAACTTTTTGATATATTGTCCAAAATTCTGTTATACAGTAGGGGTTAAAAAAAAATGAAAACTTAAAAAAAAAAAAAGAGGTATTTGGGGAGCTCAGGTGGCCTAATGGCAAGAAGCTGCACTGCAATCTCAGAGGTATGTGGTTTGAATCCACCAGATGCCTTACTCTAGAAGGAGGGGCAATCTCCTCCTGTACCAACCAGAGCTGATTTGACGGTACACACACAAAATTATAAAATAAAAAAATTTAAAAAAAGGTATTTGATTTATGTCAGAATTGACATGACAAAGTCTACAGAACTCTAAGTCAGAGATTACTTATCTACTGTGTGAGGTAATTTTAGCAAAGCGACTGACTCGTGAAAAAGAATGTTATATTTCATTCTGAGGATCCCTTCAAGAATATGGTCAAACTATCAGTGAAAACAAATTCTCCAAAGTTCTAGTAAGCTTTTGTAGAAATAATAATGGCATAAAAAGATTTCCCCACAACCCAATGTACCCAGAAGCTTTAACTGCATTTTGACCAGACTGTCTATGAGCATTATAGACCAGAATCATTTCTTAAACTGGCTCTGCTCCATCAAAAGTGGCTGCAGCTTCCACTAGGACAAGGTTGTGTTAACCACAAAATTTCCAAGTGTTGGATTTTCCTACAAGAAATGGATGGAGAGATTCTGACTCCACTACTACTGTTCTGGTCACATAGTAAAAGAGTTTTCTGTGAAAATTAGGATAATTATGGCAAGCACACTAAAAAAAACCTTTTTAATTAGCAGCCTTTTATGTTGATAAAAAGTCCTAATTAAAGTCTATCCATATTTTAAAAAGGCACAGAATTGGCTAGTACCTCATCTAAAAGGCGCGCTCACACCACTCACCCTTATTTTAAGCTTACTAGGGTGCAAGAAACTATGCTTAATGTTAAACTTGGACTATCCCAATTTCCTCAGTAACTGTATAAAGATGATACCTTTGTTACCTCTGTGTTAAAAAGGAAGAAAAGGCTTGAAGTAATTTTCTATTGATCATAGAATGAACAAATGATGAAAATGGGATTTGAATCAAGACAGCTGAAACTTCAGGGTATGTGCTTTTTAGCCATCTTCCAATTCACTAATTCAATGACCACTTTCTCCCTCCTATTATATGCCAGTGCTGGGTATACAGTGGTCAATCAAAGTTCTCCTGGTGAGAAAAGAGAAGATACGCAGTAAGCAAAGACAGTGTGCATTATGGTTTCAGTAGCCAGATGTACTGTGAAAAAAGAAATGTAGATATTAAGGAGTGTGGGGAA
Source organism: Elephantulus edwardii (assembly GCF_000299155.1). NCBI lineage: Eukaryota > Metazoa > Chordata > Mammalia > Macroscelidea > Macroscelididae > Elephantulus > Elephantulus edwardii. Next base: position 3,140,292 of record NW_006399795.1, read on the forward strand.
AGTACGAGAAGATGACTTTTAGATAAGACGGTTATAGAAAGCCTTTCAGGAAAACCCGAAGTTAAACATGCTATATGGGGGAGGTGGGGCTTGCAAGGGGCAAGTTAATAATAAAGTACAACTAAAGCAAATGCAAAGATCTTCAGATGACAAGAAGGCTGGTGTGTTTAATGAAAAGCAAGGAAACATGGGTAGAATGAAGAAGCAGGAATGGCAGATGCAATTGAGAAGCAGTGGGTCAGAGGCAGGATACAGGAAGGATTGTGCACTTGATTCTATGGGAAAGCACTGGAGGGTTTAGAGGTGGGAGTAACGGGTAGTATGGGATTTAGAAATAATACTCACTGGTGGCTTAGTGGTAAGGAATTGCACTGCCAACCCAAAGACATGCAGTTCAAATCCACCAGTTGCTCTTCGGGAGAAGGATGGGGATTCTCCTCCCATGCAATTTACCAGCTCTGAACACCTGCTCGAGGGTCACCTAACAGTTGGTTCTGACTTGATGGCACTGTACAGAATACCTGAAGGACTTGTGGGGGACTGTGCAAGCAGCAAGGAGTGCAGCAGAAGAGGGTGGCTTAGATCAAGTGACAGCATCAACGACGGAGAAAAGATGAGAATTGGGATCAACTCTCCAGGCAAACGAAATCAGACCTGTTAATCTGATTAAAGAAAAAAGGAAAACCCTGAGGAGAACTCTTGGATTTTTGGCTTGAACAATTAGTGATATCATTCAATGGAGAAATAAAGTAAAAAACAAGCTGAGAGGAGGCAGAGTTAAGAGTTCCCATTTAGGTATTTTAAATATGAGATGCCTAATAGCGATGTTTAAGTAGTTGATGTCAGTTTGAAGAGTGAGGTGTACCTGATCTAAGCCATGTTCTTCACAATCACTTGCTATGTGTCTGAGAGCTAGCTGGACAAGAAATAAGGATTACAAAATCTATGTCTTCGAGTTATGGTGTTGGAGAGAAGTACTGAATATCCATCCAATGGACTCATCAAGGATGGTGAGGTGTCATCTCACATTGTGCATGATGCTAGGAATATTCGTTAGAGAAGGACATCACGCTAGGAAAGCTGGTCTGGAAAAGAGGCAAAAACCCTCCATGAGATGGACTGACACAGTGACTGCTGCAATGGGATCAAGTATGTCAGAGATGCAGAGGACGGTACAGGCAAGGACAGGGTTCAGATCTGCTGTTTATAGGATCAGTAGGGGTCGTACCTGACTCGAGAGCACATACCAGTAACATCAGTTACATGAATGTCAGCTCAGGTAAAGTAGTGGCTTGCAGGTGGATGACCTAAGACTCTACCCCGTTCCTCAACTTACTAGCTGTGTGGCTCTGGGAAAAAACAAATGCAATTAGCTGCTTTGAGCCTCACTATCCTCATATGAAAAATGAGAAAAATAAATTACATGCCTCACAAAAGAGGAGTGGTGGTGTGAGAATTCAGAGTTGCATGTAAAAGTTAGATTATTACTCACTGCCACTAAGTCACAGACCCAGAGCTGACCCTCCATTGGGTCTCTGAGGGTGTAAATCGCATGGGAGGATTGCTCATCTTTACCCCATGGAGCAAAAAGTGGATCCAAACTGCCAGAATGCTGTGGCCTTTGCGCTAGCAGCACAACTCTACAGACAAGGCCACCAGAGCGCTCTTTTTTAAATGATGGTTTAAGTGAAAGTTTACAAAGCAAAAGTTAACTGGTGCACAATTAAATGCAGAATACACCCGAGTTAGCAGTGTTTTCATCACCATCAGTTTAATAACCAAGGTAAAGTCATGTAACTGTCTGAATCCTCCAGGGAGAATGGTTGCACATATAGTAGTAGTTGCCAAGGTCTGAGGCCAGAAGGGATCAAGGAGCAGCCAGACAAGTAGGAGGAAAATTAGACAAATACAGGTTTATTGGAGCCAAGAGAACTAAGTATTTCAAACACGGAGAACAAGCAACTATGCCAGACACTTGGGAGAGAGTTACTAAGATGGGACTGAGAACCACCCCTGGACTTACTCACCATGGGGATGTTTGGTGATCCTGTTAAAAGTGACTTCAAAAGCATAGCAGGAACAAAGTGTGACTAGTGAGTTCCAGCAAGAATGGGTTAAATTATAAAGGCAAACTGGAAGGTGGACAAAGTAGAAAACTTTCTCAGAGTTATTTCTTTAAAAAGAAGAACATGGCAGTGCAACGGGCCCTGTTTTGTTAAATGCCATCGAGTCAACTGCAACTCATATGAACATGGGGTCTAGGGTTGTTTTTTTTAAAATTGGAGAAATGAAACCATATTTGTGTGATGACAGGAATAATCCAGAAACAAGGAAAGTGGTGATGTCAAAGGTACACAAAGTCCTTCAGAAGTGTCTGGGGTAGGAAACAGAGTGGGAAACAGAGCATGTGAGCCCAGATGTAAAGGAGGAGCTCAGCATGATGGAAAAGATTCCAGTTTTGAGAATGTGCACAAGCCTTGAGGTGGGAGCAAACCTGACACTCTCAAGGAATCGAAGGCCACAATGCTTGGGGTGTGACAGTGTTTAAGAGATGCAGTCAGAGGCAGGCAAGAGGCCAGACCCCTAAGCTTTGTAGGCGTAGATATGATTTATGCTTTTAAAGTTTACAATATTTTAAAAGGCTGCTACTGGTGGCTGTACAGAGAGTGGATTATAGGACTCAAGAAAAAATTATATAAATAAAAATATATGGGAGACAAGTTAGGAGGCTACTGAAGAACGAAAGGTGAGAGGTGTGGTATAATTAGAAAGGTCATCTTGGAGGAGGTGGTATTTTCAGTAAAATCAGTATCTCCATTCTGGGTTTTCTGGTTAGGCTGAGTCTGACAGTTTAGTGTTTATTAGATGTTTTTGTTAATAAAACTGTTCCTCTTTTAATAGCAGGTAATTAGCAAGTAATAACTGGGAGATTTTTCACACCCAAACTACCATCTCGCTTTTGTCAACACCTGAGAGCCCTGGTGGCACAGTGGTTAAGTGTTCAACTACTAACTGAATACATGAGCAGCTGTTCCACAGGAGAAAGCATGTACTCTGCCTCCTTGAAAGTTTACAACCATAGAAACCTTATAGGTTTCTTACAGAACCTCACAGGGTCATTAAAAGTTGCAATTCCACTAGATGACAAGGGGCTTGGTCAAGTTTGGGTTTTGAACTGGTTCTTTCCCACCAACAGCACTGCAGGCACACTCTCCCATCTTAGTCCTCCATGGGTCCCGTAACATTTATTCTTAGATTCCAATAGCTCCCATTTTCTCTGTGTTTCAATCCTCTCAAATTACTTTCTTTTCCTAGTATGATTCAAACAATCAACTTCATCACCCTTTGGGTCAAAGACAAAAGGTTTTGTTCCCTAAACAAAGTGATTTTGCTGGTTCAATGCTGAATAACTGGTACAAATCTTTGCCCTTCTCTGTTTCCATCTGGAAAACCTTCATTTCTTAGTTGACTAATACAACAATTTCCTAACTGGGGTACTTGGCCCCAAACTTCCTTCCCTCCTACCTATCCTCCATCATTTGGATACTGCAAACTTTGTTTTGTGTGTGTTGACTCCTATGAGATATTAATAAAGTTTCTAAAGTTGCAATCTGTTTAAAATAACTAGCTTCCATCCAGCTCAAGACCAGCCACTCAGCATCTCATGTTCATGCCTTGTCTCCTACACCCTCTTGTTTTCTCACCCCCTTTTCCACAGACACCTAGCGGTCTGGCCACCCCAAATTACTGAATTCCCTGGCCAATGTATCACTCTTGCTATCTTCTACATCAAGGACTAATTACCTGCTATTTCCTTTTATTGACATGTTTCCTTCCCCACCCCTTGCCATTCTTCACTTGGATAAATTTCCAGTTGTACTTTAGGACCCCACTCTTGGCTCAGGGTGTCTTTCTTCAAAAACTCCTCCTTACTCTTCTCTTAGGTGGATGACTCACATCTCATGTTTACTACTATCACTGCACATTAGTATCGTATTTCAGTTGTTTGTGTCATTCTATAAACATGACCTCTTGGTAACTTTCCCAACAGTCTCTCCAATAGAAGAGAAATACAAAGTACAACAAAGAAAAGGTCGGATGTCTGAAACAATCCAAGCATAAAATTTCTTTAAAGTTCTAAATTTCCTATTAAAAACTCATTTTCATTTTTCAGTTTGTACCAAATGCACAAATATGTTGTTTTTCCAATATTAAAAAAAAAGTCTGTACTTAAAAAAGAGTGATAATCTACTCCAGAAAAATATCTTACTTTATCCTGTTACCTTTCGTGTACACTGGGTGGAGAAAATCAGAGGTTAAAGAAGAAAAGGCAAGCCATACTGTTTAGTTATAAAAATATTTTAAAAAATAATGTTTCTATTCATATTGAAGTAAGTATAGGGAGTGCTGGTAGCTTAGTGGAAAGGAGATGTGCTGCCAACTCAAAGGCATTTGGTTTGAATCCACCAGATGCTCCATGGGAAAAAGGTGGCAATCTCCTCCCGTGTGGTTTACTGCCTCTGATAACCTCCTAGATAAGCTATGGGTTGGTTCTGACTCCACAGTACTTAATGTATTACTTCAACTTCAAATCAAGACTATATAACAAAAAAAAATTTAAAACATAGCTTAAGGTAAATTCAAAGATAACAGAAAGTGATAGCTTCATCTCATATTTGAAAGAGGTTTTATTTATGTGAAATGAAGCATAAAGCAGGGCTTTAAAAGCCCATTTAAAGACAGAATTTCACTAAACAGAGCAAAGGCAAAAGTTGTAACTTATCAACTTCAGATCTTTAAATACACATATATAAATTCTGGGCTTGTACTCATGTTCAGATGAAATATGAATAACAGCCAAAGGCCAGGTTTAACCAGCCATACCATTTCCCTTTCTTCCCTCCTCCCCCAGCAGAGAGAAATCACACTCTTAAATAATGACTTCAGCTTTTATTGAGTAAGGAGACTTTATTTTTGAACATTACAAACTAACTCTCCCCTTTCTGAAAAGGCAGATTTTACACTCAAGGCAATCTTCAAGGACTGTGTTTTTTTGTTTTTTTTTTTAAAAAAAAAGAAACCAGAGTTGAAGTAGCGGATGAAGACGTCCACAGTTTGTTAACAATAAGATTCACAATTTATTTTTACAGTATTAATGGGAGGAAAACCAGTACATTCCATAACCTAAGGCGGTTCAAACTGAGTATCTAGAGCAGATTCTAAAATGGGCAATTATGAAGACTGCTCATAACGAAGAATCTGCTGCTAACATTATAGAACAAATTCTTAGCTTGCATTGCTCTTAAGGCTTCTTCATCAAGCACACCAGGCAGCTGCTCCTCCTCCCAGTCTTTTGCACAAATAATTAAGGCAAGTCTACAAATGACCAGTAAGGCACAGGGCACAGCAGCTGACCACAGAAAAACTCTGTAACTTCCTGGAGTTTGGGAGCCTTCAATGCAACCAGCAGAGTGACAAATTCAGTGTTTTGTTTTGTTTTTTTTCAGTACCAACCTGCCTCTAAGGTATGTAAGGTCACTTCAAGTCACTTCAATGTAATAAATGATTCCCATTCATTGCATGAAACAGTGAAAGAAGAAACCATTCACAGTACTAATAGTTAGAAGCAAGAACAGAGAAGGAAGCCCTTTGGTTTAGTCTTGTTAGAGAAAAGAGTATCATACTGTTTGTAAAGCTATACCAATGACCTCGGACTCCTCTACATTCCCATAATTTTCACTAGATTATTACATAATTTCTGACACTTGTCTTTCCCATTTTTTCTATGATAAGAGCTCTGAATACTCCAACATTATAATAATGATTTAAAAGTGATTAATTCTCTTAGATCTTATAGTATTTAGGCTTAGAGAGAGACTATCTCAGAACAATCCTGACTATACCTAAGTTCATAAAAGCATGGCACTACTGATTTAGTAACAAAGTCAGTTAAGCCATTTTATTCACAGTTATTTTATAAGGTAAACATGTGCCCTGAAATACGAGAAAGCACGTACGTGGCAATCGATCAATTCTTGACTAATTTCTTCCTGGCTATCTCTAAAATAAAGGGCTCCTTTAAATCTAAACCCTTCAGTAAATCTGAGGCACCTGGATCAGTGGAAGAAACAAAAATAAACAACTAATTCTTTAGACTATCACTATAGATGTAGTAGTCTTTATGACAATCCACGTTTGTAAATGAAAGTATTCTAGAACTCTTCATTCTACCTAGAAAGTAATTCACTCCATTGTTTAATAGGAAAGGGAGGCTCCTGCTCATCATGAAATTTAAAAGTTACCCTAAAAATGAGAACATTTGGTGTACCCTATCATCCTATGCTGGGAAGATAAAAGTCCACGTATGCTAGAGAGTGGAAAGCTACAAAATATTGCTAATATGAGAAAATAATTTTTTTTAAAAAGGAAGGAATAACTATCTACATCTAAAGAATAATAAGAAAAGGAGACATTCGGGGTTTACACAAGAACACATTGAAGTGACTAATGTGAAGTAACCTAGTGAAGACATTCAAATCATATGGCACAGGAGATTGTCATCTCAGTTAAATAATGCCATTACAAACAGCATTCACTTATGCATAATCCGCCATAAAACCTTAAAGAGTAGGACTGTTCTAGCTACGAAAGCAAAAATATCCCTCAAAGTTTTTCTTTTTCTTCTTCAAAAGGAGGAAAGTTAACTGTAAGTAAATTTCTGTGCATTAAGAAAGCATTTTTTCTTCAAGCAAGGAAGCAAATACTGTAATTAAAAATATCATGCCCTACAAGCACATACACACAAAAATAGTGCCTACAAGCACCAACAACAACAAAAAAAGCATCACCACACAATCAGCATTTTTAAGGCTTCCTTGAATGCTAACTGCTGTACTGGTGGCAATTTTTCACCATCTAGTAGACAAGTCTTTGACAGATGACTCTGACTTGGGATTCTTCTACAATGTGAAGCCAGGCAATTTCAGACATCTTTGCTCTTGATATTACTTCTTTTAAAAGTTTCTGGCAATTCAAGAGGTGGGACGGATGTAGAAGACTACTCTTTTCTTTCCATTAAAGTCCATCTGTTTTACTGGATTTTTCAGCGAGGCAAACTGAGACCATAACACAGTAAAATGAGGTATTGATATAAAATGTTCATCAGAACAGCACTTTCTTTGCTGAGTATCTGTGAGCATACAACTGTTAATTAAAATTATAGTTTAGTATGCATCATCTTTATTCCAAACCCAACCAGAGTTGGTTGGCTTGTGGTTTTTTGTTTTTTAATTTATTTCATCATTTACTGAAAAAAAGCAGCACACAGCCACTGGCTGTAGCCATCTCCCCCCTGCCCTTGCCTCCACTCTCTCTTCAGCAAATAACCTCCTTACTTCTATATGCAGCCTAAAGCACTTAAGCAAATATTTTGCAGGTATGTCACTTGGCAAGATTTTGGTGACTAGTTCAATACGTGTGTGTGTCCATGCTGAAATAACACGCTGAATTTCAAAATGAAAATCACAAACAGTAACCCAGACACAATGCTAATTTGAGATTTTGGTATTACCAAATTTTATACATATATTGAGGACATTTAAAAGAAAATATACTGAATCAGTTCTATGTAAGATATAGGAGGATAAGATGATATTTGTGGACAATGCAAAGCTGTGCACTATGAAGTCTGTTAGCAGACACTTACTTAGTTCTGCCTTATGAAAACTTCAATTATATTTAAAAAACAGAACAGACTTGGACGAGAGTCCAAAGCTGTATCCACACAGCTGCATGTTATTTTTTAAACCAATGTTTAACATTTATGGGGACATTTCTCCTACATTTCAAATCTTCTTTTTAAATGTCTACATAAACTCAGAGGCACACCTTCCTGGATATCAAATCCATTTATCTTTTTAAAAACATAACTTACACCAAAAGAAGATAAGTTGTGTAAGTAAGGATATTGATGATCTAGGCACCAAGAAGGGAGAAAAGTGTCAGAAAAACAAGAGACCTCAATTTTTCCAAAATTCCAAAAACTACCGTAAATACGGTATACAAGCAAAAGAGACGTGTTGACACATTTTACCAATGCTTTAACAGTATTAAAACCAATTAACATTGGTAGGAATACAATTGTACAATCATAATGTAAATAACAAGAAACTCAAGGCCAAGGGTAGAATCAAGGTAAATCTCACATGCATTAACATTGCCCGTTCTCTCCACTAAGATTTCAAGCTTGTCCAGTAACTTATACTGTGGTTTCTCGACCAGCTTTGAGATTGGGGGCCGAAAACTGTCGCCTCATCCGAGGAGGTGTCACAAACTGGTTCGAGTGGTTGGTTCTGTCAGTCTGTTTCTGACAGGAACTGGGTGCATTGCCCTCTAACTGACCTCCAGTATTATAATTACAGTAAGGCTGGCGGTGCTGATGGATATGGCGCTTCGCCTGGAAAGTCTGCAGATCAGCGGGAGTGTGGCCACTGTGGGAGTTTAACGATTCTGATGAGGGAGCTACCTGACAGCGCACACTCTTGGGTTGGCCATTATTGAGGGAATTGCTTCTCCAGCGTAACTGAGGTGGTGGTGGTTGATTATGAATGTGCTGTTTGCTCACTTGGATGTGATCTGGATTTCTCAGGACCTGAGAACCTGATGGTGACAGAGGATCCTTAGAAGTTGCTCTACCTCCTTTCTCCTGGCTTTCCTCTTTAATCGTTTTCCTGCCTTCTTCATCTTTTGGAATTCTAAGTTCTATCACCTCATCTTCTGTGATGATGATGTGTGTGCCAGGACTCCAAGAGTTTCTGTGTTTAGGGTTGCTTTTAAATGGGAATCGGGGCTTCCGATTTTCAGGAGGGATGAATCTATGTGGGACATTTTGTCGACGAAGCTGCTTAGTTATCTCCTGCTGTTGGAGGTTCTTAAACCGGATTTGCTCTTGTCTCATCCAGCGCAGTCGTCCACGTCTGAAAGCTGGGTCCCCATTCATCAGCTGGGAAACACGTTCTTCTTTCTCAAGTTGCATAAGTTCTGCTTGGCTCGCATCATTCTCAGACTTGCTGCCGACACCAGCACAAATAGGCTCCTTCAATTTGAGGTTTCCTTGGGTTTTCTGTTCCTGAGATCCAATTAGTGGCAATACTTTCTCCATTTTTAGCATTTTGTTTCTTAAGACTTTTATCTCCTCATCTTTCATGTTATTTTGCTTTTTGACTTCTTGTAAAATATCTTCCAGCTTGTCTATGTGGACTTTCAGGTCATCTACGTCAGTTCCACCTTTACCACTGGCCATCATATCTTCAATCTTCTCATCCCCAACACCAACAGTGTCCCAGACATCCCTGGCCACTGCTCGCCAGGAGTCCCGCTCATTGGGATCCTTCTTCCCATACATGGCACAAAGCTCTTTCATCTTAACAATGGCCAAGGCTTCAATCTCCTGCCGGCTGTGTCTAAAATCGTTGAGGGCAACCTCATAGCAAATCTCTTTTACAGCCTGAATCTTGAGATCTGAGATGGTGACCCACTTGGAATCTTTACTTAGACGTCGTCTTTGGGGGATCTGATACATTTTAATCGGTTCTCGTTTTTTCCCACTGCTGGGGAGGCCACATTTTTTAACAATGGTTTGCAACTTGCTGGGAGGGAGCTTTTCTCTCAGGGAAGTAATCAGTTTCCAGCTTTCTTCACACGATCGCTTGTCAGAATCATCCCCGCTATCAGAATCCGCGTCCTTTGAAAAAACAAAATCAAAAATGGCCCCAAAATAACCAAAATTAAAATATAAAAAATGAAAGTCAAATTGAAGGCAAGCAAAAAGGTATAACCAAATTTAAAACCAAAACAAAAAAGCTAAAAAAAAAAAAATACCCAAACAAAAACAAAGCCCTAAATGTTCTGAAGTCTTTTTAAGACATATGTATCTATAGATTACTATTCATATATAGTTTTGTTTGATTATTTACTTAGCATCCTTAATCCGGATTTCTACTTTCTAGTTGATGTGATAAAATCTCCAATATTTAAGGGAGATTTAACTTTGACTCTAAGGACATATGAAAATAACAATTGTATGAAATGATGTTTCCATAAGTCAAGAAAATTATCTAATCCTATGATCCAGACATGCTAAAAACCCATGCAACCACTTCCCCACATTTGCCTTGGTTATTGCTGTTGCTTCTTCCAGAAACTCTTTGCCCCATAAGTGAGCACAGATGCCATACAAAAATGTGACGAGCAGGCAGATTAACAAAGGTTAGTAAGGCTGGAGGACGCCAAGGTTTTATTTAGCTTTACTAAAACAGAGTAGCCCTGGAAAAAAGTTAAAAGATGAGAAAGTAGAAAAAGAAGCAGTCAACAAGAATGATGTTAAAAGTGCTATGAGAATCCCTATTGGCAGACCAGGTAAGGTTCTTATCAAACAGTATTCCCCTCCCCCAACCCCCAGAAGCCAAATGGGTTTTCAAACTAGACTTTCTGGAACATAAAATGGATTTGCTATTTTCTTGTGTCACATCAAACCAATCCTTTTTATATGTAAAATTTGTGATCCAAAGAACAAAGAAATAAAATTCTTATAGTGGGTCTAGTGTTTCTCACACACTGACTTTAAAATACTTCTCCTCTTAAGTATTAAGAACTAAACTGCCAGAACAAAACTAAAACTAAGCAAATATACTTTTACTCAGGATCATTTAAAATCCTCCAGAAATATTTTAATAAGTATAACTTAAAGATGCTTTCTTTTTATGAAAATCCATGATATACCCAGCTATTTGGGGAACATCCCTTGAAGTGAAAAATCTTAGCAACATCTAAAAACACAAAGATGATATTCTGCTTATGTAAAGTGGATCCATATTACAGCGCATCTCTGTCTTTGTTTCTCTTTTGTACTTCTAGCCCCTTTTTCAGTAAGTGAAATAACTTCACTCAGGCCAAAAAGAGAACCCTGACTTCAAAACAGTTAGTTTTAAGGGATATTTGGATAAAAACCAGTTGTTCTTAACTAACTCAATGAGCAAATCTTGGTAACATGGATCTAAATGAAAACAAAATCTGATTTAGAATTTCACAAATGAGTAAGACCAAGGAAGAATTTCTATTCAGGGAATAAAATCCACTTGGAAAATACACCTGAAAAAAATGCCCCTTACCATAGTCTAGTAAATGAATATACTGTTAATTAATAGTTTCTCTTATTTGGATGTCATCACCAAAAGTAATTATAATTGTTCCTTGTTGTTTAGGGTTTTTTTTTTAAAGGTGGCTAGGGGAGGAGGATTGAAACTTAAATTGTATCTTGCTTTCTAGACCAAAGATATGCACAGTTACTTTCTAGGGAACAGAAAAATGACTTTTGACAATATTCTAGCCTCTAAATGTGATGCTGCTGCTACTGATTAGTCACCATCAGAGTGACAGATTATTCTTTCACAGTTAAAAAAAGTTTATTATTCAAGTACATATTTAAAAATTTAATAATAAAGCAGATAAATTTAAACTTACAGACTTTGTATTATTTTTGTCTTTTTGTTTTTAGTTAAAAATAGCAGAATGTTTATTCTTAAGTGATAAAAACAATTACATTACTATTAAAGAAAAAAAAAGTCATGTCTACCCCAAGAAGACTTTCTTGTAAATATGCATAAAGTGAGTTTCTCAGAATATAAACTCTGATTCTTCTTATACAACTGACAGCTACAGCTTCTTTTTCCTAGCTTTTTTTTAATGCTTCTTAAGATTGCTTAAGGATTAAATAAATTTGTCATTGTTTAGGAAGTGACCAATATTCTAGTAACTGTTCTAATATCATGGTTGAGTGACAAAAATGATGCATTTAAACTTCAAAAAAGCATGTATAAATTTAAGTATAAACTCAAACGAAATCACATAGCTATATTTCTTTTTAAAAAATATGACTGCATTCTTACAAGTCAATCATATCCATATATATAAAAATATAAAAATACAAAAATACACACATACTGACCATAATATTAAAAACTCTGTATGCAAATGTTATTTACCAAGATACTATATAACTCCTATGTTTAAAAAAGAAAAATCATGTATATAAAAGCATGTATATGTGTGTATGTGTATATATGTGTGTGTGTGTATAAAAAATACTTATATATTCCACGTTTAAAAAAACCAAGTTCACTGATATAGCACATTCATATCATTAAATTATCCTCCTGTTTTCATTAAATATCAAATGCAAAAGGGTCTCCTGAAAAGACTCAGTAAGGAGCTTATTCAGATAAGAAGAGAGAAGATAGCCTAACAACATGTATCAAAAGGCAAGCACAGGAAGGATCACATCTATAATATAGATCATTAAGTAGAAAGGAACATTTATTTGGCAGCCTTACTCTGTGATATATTTAGAGAACTATAATAATATAAAAGTTATAGACCTCAATTCTATTTTTTAATTGTGTTTATGAGCCAAAAATAATTGTGGATAATAAATATTAAGCACACATTTATTGAAGAACAATTTCTTTGTATCTTTTTAATGTTTACCCATAAGGAACATTTTGAAGCATGTTTGTTGGCTGACCACTAAGAGGTCATAAAATACATTTTCCAATCAGGCTACAGCATTAGAACTATCAATTCCTCTGAGAACAAGAAATTTATGTGGAATAGACAGTTGTCATGGAAGAAAAGTACCTTTCCTGATTTAAAGGGTTGCTCTTACAAGCTGCTCTGTCTCTTGCTTTTAGGTACACAAAGTAACTAATAAACAGAACCTGATTATTTACAGACTAAGAATGCTCTCTGGCAACTTAAGTCTGTCTTAGAGAAATTTACCCTCTCTTTACTTTATGGTATTTTTATTGTAGGCCACAAAACAATCACTAGTTACCGGTTATGGAGTATGCTATATATCATTCTTTTTTCAAATTTCGTTACTGAAAGTGTGGTCCAGGATCAGCTGCATTAACATCACCTGAGAGCTTATTAGAAATGCAGAAACTCAGGTCCACTTTAGACCTGCCAAATCCCTAACTGCATATTAAAAAGATTTGCAAGTGATTGAAAAGCACTGCTCTGACAGACCATCAAGAAAAGTTACAAAATCTAAGTTTACATTTGAGACATAATAGGTGTTTAAGGGTACAACAATTTTAGCTCTGGTTTCTTCAACTAAAATGTTGAAGACAAAATTATTAATTTTATTTACATTTTCATCTACAGAAGACAGTTGTTTCAAAAACAACTAGGGATCAAAAACAATGATGAATGTTAAAGGTCTCTGTACCTTATGAAAGCACTATACAAGATACTACCGTCAAAAGAAATGTAGCTTCATTATACCTGTCCTAGTTTGATCTCTCACAGACCATCAGAGGCATGCTATTATACATTATTAAGATAAAAGGCTCCTTCTTCACGGCTCACAAACCTTTCAAGCCCCTAATCACACTGTAGCTAAATCATCTTTCTGTTTCCATTACAAACTAAATACAAAGTAGACCTCCTAAGGAGACTCTATCTTCCACACTACCATTATCTTGTTCCAAACACTTGATTTAAACTTTACAATTCATTCTCTCTCTCTCTTTTTTTTGGCTTTGTATAATTTCTAAGATAATAAACTACTAGTTTAACTGTTAAGCTTGAGAACCAAGTTGTCGTGAAAAAGGCTGCTGTCTTTGACTTTTCTGGCCCATTTAGCAATTGCCCTTCTTTTCCCAAGCACAGAGTGTCTGTAAGGCTGTAGTTTCCATGCTATATTTCATGCTAAAGGTAGAAGCCAGGGCACTAGCAATCTCTTTAATACTAACTACTCTCAAAAGAAGACCATAAATACTAAAAAATGAAAAATTTCTAAACTCTACTCATAGCATCCTAAGGTTAGTTCCACTTTCACACATCAAATGAACACAGAGAAGCTTCTTACAACTAGAATTTAGTTAACCAAAATCAGTTGACTTTAAAAATCGAACTAATGAGTCAACTTATTTACTCATGAGATTTAGCATCTATTGAGCCTAGGAAATTAACATCATAAAAACGTAAAAGCTATTGGCATCATAGATGTGACCTTAAACTGACTTTTCAACTGTTCACCAAATCCTTTTCTCAACGCCTAGAAATTAGAACATCCTCTCATATCTGAATTGGTTATATAGCCCAAGCTTGCCTGTCACCACACATGCCGGTAAGAACCTAATTGAGAATTCAGACTCCATGCAGGGGAACAGAAAAGGGTTAACACATGCAACTGTGCAGCAACATTTTTCAGACACAGTTTAACTTAAAAGAAAAAACAACAAACAACCCACCCAGCACAATACCCAAGTCAGCCCAAGAGCAGAGAATTAGTACTATGAGGTGATCAGAAACAAAACCAAGGCAAACGCCCATCAAATGAAAAATTCAGAGTCCTTATCTTTAAAGAATTACTACTGATGCAAATTCAGAAAACACTATCACAAGGCAAAGGCTGTATTAGAGAAGCTCCCACTATTTCTTGGAAAAGCACTTGGTTTTGACAGGAAAAAGATTTGACTTTAAGACATAAAAGGCACATAATGGTACCTTTAAGGGGAGTTCTTCAGGCCCAAGGCTACCAGGAGATGTGATTTTGTTCTCCATTAAGGAAATGAAAGGCTAGTGTGTGGGATCAATGAGAGTTTGGATAAGCACTGGTCAAGTGCTCATTGGTGCACAAGGAAATGCATGAGAGCAAGCTGCCCCTTTCCTAATAAATAGTTAGCAAGGTCAGGAAGGACTCCTACCAGTCTCTGCTGCTCCAAGAGAAGATCTGCTTCTTCCTTCTCCTTTTTGTAAAGGATCTCCATTTCCTGTAACCTAGAAGGAAAGAAAACAGACAGGGAAGAATAAATTCTGCACTACCTAAGCTGTTTAACAAATACTATCATGTGTTTTAAAAGTCACAGCCATGTAGACTGTAGAATATGTGCACATTACCTTTTTTCCATCTCCTGTTTCATATCAATTCCTTGTTTTTCTAGAAGCTCTCTCTGAGCAAATGTCCAGTCCACAGGCTCAGAGGGGGTCTCGGCAGAAGGTGTTTTCTCTCGTTCAGCCCGTGCTTGCTCCGGGTGGTTAAAGCGAAAAACATGATTTTTACCCATGATGATACGGTTTCCTAAACAAGACAAAAATGTTGTTGTTTGTTGTTATGTGCCGTCGAGTCGCCTGCGACTCATAGCGACCCTATGTACAACAGCCCTAAACTCCGCTCTGTCCTGTGCCAAACGCCCTGTCTCTGACACTCCCTTCCCAATTATCCCAGTCACTGAATCAATCCACCTCATAGAGGGCCTTCCTCTCCTGCGC
>NW_006399795.1:3158114-3185522 GCF_000299155.1 Elephantulus edwardii
TTAATAACCTTACTTTTTTTGATGCAAAAAGGAAGCTTTTGGAGCTCTAAAAGAGGATGGATGCATCTTCATATTTCATTCTTTAAATGAAGAGTCAAGTTTACGTTGTTCACACTAGCCAGGTATGCATTGTCATAGACTTCACACTCTCCCAGTCTCACCTGAGCGCAGCTGGACAGGCTGAGCCACCCTCTTGCCATTTACATAGGTTTCTGAGCGTTCACAGGGCTCTAGAGTGACAATAACTAAAAAGAACACAAATTAATGTTAGGATCACAAACCCCAGGGATAATACAGTAGCTGAAGCATCTAGATAGAATTTTCAGATAACAGACAGTTTCAGTCCAATATAAGAAACTATTTGGGGTTGTGGCTGACATGGCAACAATTAACTAAATTGGAATTAACATCTCAACAATTTCAGAAAATGTCAGTGTCCATGAATGTGAAGACATTTCTTTTTTTAAAAAATGTGAAGACATTTCAATCAAGAAAACTGAAAAACTGTCAAAAATCTCAAGTATGACATACTGGTAATAAGCCAAAAATTGATTAAAACTAACATTTTTTTTTAATCCATCAATTTTAGAGCCAGGAATTCCCATGTTTCACAAGTAAAAAAAATAAAAGTCTACTGAATTAATTTTTAAGAATAGAAGAGATCAGAGATTAAGTATTTCTTTGTTTTTCCTTTTGGAAACTTTTATGTATCATTCTTTCTGCCTGCCTACTTTTCTGCAAAAATGAGATGTACAGACTTCGGTTCCCTGCTATGAAAAGTGATGTGGTGGCAATTTTATAAATGTTGCTTTCTGATTTTTATCAGAGTGAGAAAATAATTAAGATTATTATTGATTTACGAGTAGTAAACTTTTTTAATTTTCCTGTCCATTTTAGTTTAATATAATTTGCAATAAATGTACATATTGTTGTTTGTTTTATAAAGCATATGACTTTAAAATGGTTTTTACTCCTGTGATTATGTTAGAATATTTGGAATTTTAAAGGAGTTATAGACCACCCAGGATTTGGTTTTATAATGTTTGTCACCAGATTTTTATTACTGATGTAAAGGAAAAAAGTCAATTTTTTAAAAATAGCTGGTCTTTGGCAGCTTTGTAAGGAAGATCGGAGGTGTTAGGATTGCTCATTCTCATTGTGCTTTTTGGAAATAAGTGTTTTGCTTTGGTCTGCGGTCTGGCTCAGTTTCTGTTTCTTTTAGGAGACACCATCGCATCAATTCTATTTCTTGACATTGTTTAGCATAGGTAACGTGCACTTTTTGTGTACACATAATCATATTTAAGTTTTTTGCATAAAATAAATGCTTCTAGATGTAAAAAAAAACCCTAACAGTTTTTTAAAAAAAAATTTAGGAAGATGTAAATTTATAGGAAAAAAAGCAACCCCCAGACCACTAAATTATTAGTTTGTTAACAAACTGGGGGATAATTCAAGATAGACTCTTTCTTCCCTTTTAAATAACATAAAAAGAGATTCTTCTGGGATAAAAGCAGAGGCCTTGCAAAGCTCCACTGTCTATGGTATTTTTTCCTTTTACTTTTCTAGTAGGTAATTAACATTCAAGACCAAACCTAATTGCCTATGTCCTGCTCGATTCTATGTAACAACAAAAGGGGCTCCTTTTGTAGAGGCCTTTTTCATGTAAAGTAGCTATGTGTGTCTCTGCATTTATAAGCAGCCTACACTTCTCCATTTTCAGAATTTGACTATACAAGAAAGTTCTTAAAAGGTTCAGGTAATATCAAATCTTGGGGATTTCTCACAACATACAATGAAAAGGATGCTGGAGAAGCTCAAGCCAGGAATGCTCACCTTCACCACAGTTGTTCCTCTCGCTCCTGAAGATACAATGCTCTTCTTTAATGTGAGCCCCACTCAGCACTATGTCCTGGCGCCGCTCAGCATCTGCTTGGCCAACCCTGAACACAACAGAAAGCATTTCCCAGGGAAATTGAGACACAAAAAACACTACGAACAATGAACCTCTTTGTCCCAAAGAGTACTCTTTAGATACAAGAAACATATTGCCTTTGTGTATCAGGAGCTTTCAACTGCAAATTTTATTTTTCATATATGACTAACCTCCCTACATCACAATAAGAAAAGAGCAGAGATACACCAATTTAACTTACACACAATTATAAAAAATCATATGAGTAAACTATGCCCCTAAAAAGTTCGTAAAATATATTGGAAGGATACCTTTTTTTAAAAAGTCTTAAGAAAAAAAACATGTAAATTAGTTTTGACTGGCTAAATACATAAAGTATGGAAGCAGAAGTGTCATCCACTTCCTAAACAACATGCCTCTGGAAATTCTATGAACTTTGAGAAACGATGGTAGTTACAGAAAGGCTTCAGATCTTTTGTTCATTGGGTCACTATGAGTTATGCTTGACTCAATGGCAATCAACAACAACAACAATAAATACATAATGTGGGAAGGGAGGAGAAGATAGTTCAGCACTACTTCCAGCAAATTCCTATACAACAAATTTTTCAACAAACAACTTTCCTTTAGTCAATCACCTAAAAGAAAACACTATGTGATTTGATTAATCAAAGAAACAAATATACCTCGTAATTCCATCTTTGATGTAATAAAGTAGGCATTCAGACATTAGTGGGTCTTCATTGAGGTTAACAAGATGTGGAGTCTGTAAAAGGTTAACAGATGATCAGCTTGAAGCAAGGCAGCACCATAAGGCTATGACATCAACTAGAGACCTACAGAAGGCTGATGGCATCTTTGATCCCTCACCGTATCCAGAATAGGGACTTTTGCATTATTCCTACTTGCATTCCCACAACAAAGAGAAAGAACGAATGAGTTCTAGCTAAAAAAACTATGAGTACTGGGATAGTGAATAAGATCCAATTCTCAAAAGAGACAAAGAGAAAGAAAAGTCAGGATCCCAGTTATTATCTTTAAGTTTACCAGTCTTTAGCCTAATGAATAAATTTAAATTACTGATATCTAATAATAGAAATGCCTCCTAAAAACCTTCTTTATCTAACTCTTAATATTTCTAAAATCTTTTGAAAACCAACCTTCTTTGGTGAAAATACCCCACTGGAATCCATAAATAAGTCACATGGTCTTGGGGTCAAAATCTACTCAAGATAATGCCAGCAAATGTGGAAAAATGAAAGAAGAGTCAGATGAGGGAGTTAAGAAAAAGACTGTAAAACATGATTTAAAAGAAAATTAGAAAAACCTCTACATCTTCTGAACTAGTGTCAATACCTACAGTTTAAGAGCTCTGCTGGTTTGAGAAAGTTAAAGTACTCTGTGGGTAGTGTTCTTTAAAAATCTATCATGCCACTGGTAAAAAAGAATCTCAAAAATAGGTTCTAAAGCCAAGTTTAGGCGTGGTCAGTGAAGAACTGTCTCCTTTCCTGAGGAAGTTCAGAAAGTTAAGGCCAGATGAGTAAAAAAAACCAGTAAGATGAGGTTTAGCAAACACATGTGTTTAGTGTGTTATTCTGTTTATGTTCAAGTGTTTACTCATTGCTGTCAACTCAATTCCGATTCATACAGCCCTACAGGACAGAGGAGAAGTGCCCCATAGGGGTTTCTCTTTATGGAAGCAGAGTACCACATCTTTTGCTTGAGGAATGGCTGATGGATTCAAACTACCAACCTTTTAGTTAGCAGCTGAATTTTTAACTTGTGAGCAATCAACATTCCTGTGCAAGTGTTTAGACAGGCATCATAATGTTCTCACAAGTTGCTATAAAATATTTTTCCCAGTTCTTAGTACTCAAAGATATAAAAAATACTTTTTGATACATGCAAAGATACAACATAAATGTAAACAAATTTCTAACTACTAAAACTCTATTATCATAGGAAGTAAATATGCTTCAATGCAGGACAAACTATTAAACTGCCAAAACACACTGACTTTTGTTAATATAAATATTAACATCCTGACATATGAAAATACTGTCCCATTTTTATGTATCTAAAAGATACCTTTTTTGCTGAAAGCAGCATACCAGAATTTGTAAAAAATTTATGTGACCTAGACAGAAAAAACTAAAAAGAAATCTAACCTAACAAAAACCACAGGAATATTCTAAATCATATCAAACAAAAGTACCACTTCAAAATTCTGTATCCTTTCTATGCTAACCTTAAGAGGTCATCAATAGACCCTAGTCACAAAGAGAGTTAAACTGCTAATAGCTAATTTGAGATTATCTGACTAAAGAATCAGTTATGAGTTGTGTCTATTGTATTATCATAGAATATACCCACAAAATAATCATTTGGCAATAGTTATCAATGTGTAACAGTAATTAGCTAGCAATTTAAATATAAAATACTTAACTATTCTAATCAACTAATAGGTAATTCCTACATTACAATTAAGGCTAAGTAGGAAGGGTTCTACTGGAATCATTAAAAGGAAACACTGAGAAAGGAGCAGGAGGCTAGAAGGACGAGATGAGGAATTGCTTTACTGTGTACACTGTCTATAACACTAACACAAACTAACAAATTCTTTTTCTGCACAAACCTGAACAGCTGAAATTACTTCCATAGAGTTATTAAACTGGGTTGATGGCCTCTGTGGGAAAATCTACACAGAAAGAGTAGTGGATACTGAAGCAAAGTGGGCTAGTTTAGAAAGAAAATTTAAGGCAAAGCAACAACGAAGATCATGAAACATACTACACACAGTCCAAAGGTAACTGATTTATTGCCTCAGATTTTTATTTTTTTAAAGATTAAATATGAGATACTTTAGAAACAGGCTGCCAGGTTATATAGTGAAATGAAATTAGAAATTAAGCCAAACCTCAAGATTAAGAACAAGGAAAAGTAGGGGAACAAAGACATAAAGTGCCATTGTGACCAAGACAATAGAGTCTCACAACACCATTTCCTACCTTTTTAGGTGAGAAGACCCCCAGGGTTCCTCCATCTTCTCGAATGGCAACTCCCATCTCAGCTAACAGGGCCTCCCTGGGGGTGTGTGGGGGGGGAAATAATGAATCCATCAGTGGATTCCAGTGTGTGCAGAGAGAAATGGGCTCAATAGGATTTAAGGCTGCGATTTTTTAAGCTCACCAGGCTTTACTTAAAAGACACCCTAGTAGGGGTCCAAACCACTAACTTTTGGATAGCAGTCTAGCATTGAACATTTTGTATCACCCAGCACCCATCAGCACACAAATAACCCCATTTCATAAGTCCATCTAGTAGGAATTGAAAAGAAAGCACGCAAAAGAAAACAACCTTAACTTAGTAATATAAATGTGAATTAATCCACTTACTGCATTGTCAAAGAGCACTTTTTTTGTGATATATTACAGTTGAAATTAATTGAGCAATGCTTATATTTTACCCAAATAAGAATTCTTTCTCATTTGATTTTGGTAGTAAATAACAATTAATGAATAATTTGTCTATTAATATTAGAGAAGACTCCTGAAAGCATTTAACTAAAAAAATAGTTTCTTCTGAATCTAAGAAAGTGATCAGAAAGTAACTTTGGTTCATGGAGAAAGGTCTATAAATATATGACTTTCTCAAATGTTCCCAAAGCCATTATCATTATGTTTCCAAAATTCTAGCTTAAAACTGTTAGAATACAAAATTGCTTTTATAAAACAAGAAAATAGATATATTTACTGTATTAATAGCTAAGAACGTAAATCTGTCTCATTTCTCAAAAAGGAGAAGGAAGAACTGACATTTTTATAGGTAGATTTATTCCTTTTAAAAATACTAAAATGCTTAAATTTTTTTCTTTTATTTATTCATTGTCACACATTTTTCTCCTCCTCCTTTCTTCTCCCTCCCCTAGCCCACCAGAAACTCTAAATACTTTTAGAAAAGTATTCTCTAGGGTGATGCTAACCTTCAGTGCAGAGAACTGAAAGAAGTGTACAGTCTAAACTACTTTATCACTTCAAAGAGTTTCTGGAAAAGATGACTCTGAGGGCCAATAATCAGAACAGCCTTTTGGATTTAGGCCATTATCAAAGTAGTCTTTTGCAGATGTAAACTCTCACTCTCAGGATTTTCAGTTTTTAGACAAACCCCTAGCACAATATGTACCATGGTAACTGTTTTATTACTCTCTATTCCATAGAGAACTTTTAACTTTGTAGAATTCACTTTAAAGCATAAATTCTACTAGCCAAATGTCAACTTTTTGGGGGGGCTGGGTTGAGAGATGGGGAGAGCAGAAGGCACTATTTTTCATTTTTGCTATTTCTTTTTTAGTATAAAAGTAATTCAAATTCTCTATAAAATTAAGAAAACATTCCCAGATTTTAAACTTCTGACCTTTCCATTCTGATGGCCTCTGTTTTACGCAGTTTCTCTTCCCAGGTCTCATTCAGCTCAGCTATGATCTTCTCTGATTCCTAGGAGAGGGAAGTCCACAGTTAGGGTGGCGAAGAGTGTTATAATTTAATAGATCATGCCTATAAAGGGCAACGAGAAACATTTTGTTCTGTAAATATATGACAAAGGTGTAATGTGATCAAGTTTTTCTTTCTTTTTTAATACGTAAAGAAAGAATCATAGTATCTAGGCCAGAGATTAAATCAGTTCCAGACTAAGATTGGTATATATAAATCCTTTAAAATCCTTATAAAAATATTTTAATACTGTGTGTACATGTGTCAGTCTGTGTGTATGAATGAAGAGGGAAGGTTAATATATGAAAGGTACTTTTCCTAACATTTCTATAAATAGAATATAATCTCCCAAAGCAACCATCACTTTGATTTCACCATTAACACCACATCCTCCTGAATACAGTTCAACACTAATAAGAGAAAAATTTAGTATTAAATCTCATCCAAAGGAAGGTAGCCACTCAAATGGCAAATTACTAATCACATACTGAGTGCATATTATATGAATGAAATATAGGAATGAAAAGTTTCTCTGCACTCAGGATAGAAAGAAGTAATTGCTGATCAATTCCATCTGATAATTTATCTGTCTCCATTAAATCCCAAACCTTACTCTAGGAAACTAAAGATGTGTTAGCGAACAAAATCCTTGCCTTTATAATAAAGCTTCCATTATAGTAAAGAGCCAAAAAAATCCATTCCAACTAGTAATTCAAGTATGTAGCATGTAAGATGCCAAGAGAACAAAACAAATCTGTCTTGGAGAAGGTAAAAACAGGTTTCTCCTTGGAGGCTAAGATTTTGAAGCTCCATCTCATATACTTTGGGCACATGGCCAGGAGAGACCAGTCAATGGAGAAGGACATCATGCTTGGAAGGGTGGAGGGACAGCACAGGAGACAAAGACCCCAGATGAGATGAACTGACTTGGTAATGGGGGGTAGGTATATCAGAGTCAGAGAGACTGACTAAGGATAGGGCAAGATTCAGAATGTTGTAACTAGGGTCATTATGAATTGCAGGTGACTCAATGGCACTTAACAGCAAACAACAACAGCATGTCAGACAATGATAATGACTTCGGAATAAAAATATCAAAGATGGGGAGAGAGAATGCAGATAGACGGGGAAACGGATGAACTGTCACAAATGGGGCTCTCAGGATTGGTGTCAAAGGCAAGGTCATATGTGAGCAAAGACAGAGGAAGAGTGGGAGCTCCCCTGGGTATGGGAGGAACTAGGAGGAGAAAGTATACAGCATTTTCCAAAACAAGTCTTGTGGCCAGTGGAGTCTGGGTGAGGACTATGAATAAGTATGGCAGGAAACGGCAAAAGAACAGTGTGTTACATGCTGGAAGCAAGACAGTCACAGGTTGCTGGGAGGTAGGTGGGCCATGATGGGTTTCTCAGAGGTAAATGATGTCCAGACAGATGAGTGGAGGACAAGGAGGAAGTGAGGAGAACAGAGGGGAGTGAGCACAATAAGGGAGATGAGCAAATGAAAAAGTAGGAGAAAATGTTAGTACTGGAGACAAAAGTAGAAAAATCTGATGATGGTGACTGACGATAGTGACGAGAATAGCAGTGATGGTAGCAGTAGGAGGGATTATAGACAAAGTCTTATAATGAAAATATTATTATGTATTAATATTATTATGTATGTTTCATTGAAAAGGCTACTACTATTAAAAGCCTCTGTGATTCCAAAATAATTATATACACAGAAAAATGTGAATAATGTAATATAATTAAGTGTAAAGTGTATGGCATTTGATTTTCTGGAATTTTCAGGTTTTCAAAACAATTCTATATTTGTTTATCACACAATAATAGTAATAAAGCAGCTCTGGTAGCCTTGTGGCAAGAAGGTGCACTGCAATCCCAAAGGCACATGGTTCAAATCCACCAGATGCCCTGCTGGAGATGAAGGGGCAATCTCCTCCTGTGCCAGTCTGATTCAATTCGAAGGTACACAGCAAAAACAAAAACAAACCAAAAAACAACATATCAAAAGCAAGAGAACATTTTTAAAAGCCTAGAATAAAAGGCAAAAGCTACAAGAGCAAGAGTTAGGAAAAAAATGAAAGCAAGACAGAAAAGGCGAAGGAAAATAGAAAAACCAGCAAGTCCAAAGAGCAAATGTGATAAAAGTTGGACCTGGCACTGGCATGAGTGAGGTCAATAGAAGCCTGAGGTGGCCACAGACAAGGCACCTTTTTCAAAGAGGCAAGAGGAAATAGTCTGTAACAGGAGTGGGAGTGGGTAAAACACCCAAGTTGGTCCTCATTGGTTCTCAGCCACATCCAAGAGCTGAAGCAGCTCCGTGACTGGCATCTGTACACAGAGCAGCCCTCACAGAGAACACTTAGTATGCAGTGTGTGCTGCTCCAAAGCACACAGCCATACTGAAGAGCAGAACCGAACAATGCAAACAATCTGAGGAAGGAGCCAGAAGGTCCAAAGAGTAAGTGCTCTTGGTGCCAAGTGCATCTAAAAAGTATGCCACAAGTCATTTCACAACTGCAACAGAGAAGGATTAAATGCTCCTGCATATTACTATAAAAAAGTAAGTATGCATAAGACCAAACTGGCAGTATAACCTATATGGCTAAAGCCTCATTAAAAACAACTGGAGAGAATCCATCACAGTTTCAATGGGATCACTCGGAGAACAAAAGAACAGGACAACAGAATGCACCTGACCAAGCCAGACCCCCCAGCCTAACATTGATTACAGTGTGAGCCACAAAAACTTTCATTTATCTACAGAGTAAAAATGGACCTACAAAATCATTATTTATTTTATATACATATATTTCTATTTCCCACCCCCTGGTTATTTATCTTTAGGAAAAAGATAATTTGAAAGCAGAGGTTAATCTGGACATATCAAAGTTATCCTATTTTGGGGCATCTGTGAAACTCATTTTAAGAAAGCAAAGTTGCTATAGCCAGAAACTAGAGAAATCCTTTTAACACAGTGAGACCAACTCTAATGTGGCCTCTCTAAATGTACTTGTGACCCAGACAGTAAATCAAAATATAAACTCTGGGGTTAAGAGAGTGAAATGAGTGAGGCGCTGCAGCTGACTTCTACTTCTTCTTAAAGCTAAAGAGGCAATTTTTTTACATAATCTAGACAGCTATTTAAAGAAACCTCTGAAGAAAGGGAAAGCTATAGAACAACTAACAACTGAGGGTCACAACAAAAGCTCAGTGCAGGCATTTGTGTAACCAATTCCTAGCTGCCCTTCCAGGGGGCTCTCAGAAGATCTACACAGCATGGGGGAAACTGTTCATATTTCATCTATGGTTTAATTGGTGAATTTGAACCTCCAGAGAGGTGCTGCCTCTGGGTTAGCAGAGCAACTCCCGAAGGGACTACTCCTCCCTCCACCAGGGCACCTTGAAAGTAAACAGCTCACTAATAAGGAAAATATGAAGAGCTATTTCTTACAGCCAGAGTAACAGACTTAGAAATAAAATAGATGTAGGCAGGCATCACATGCTGAAGTTCAAGGGTAAAAAAGGAAGCACTAGTAACCCACTCTGAAAGGCCAGTAAGAGGAAACCGGAATGAGGACTCATGCATCTATACTTAAAAACAAACAAGAGATTCTTAAAAAATAATAAAGAATTAAAATCAAGAAATCATTTTTAAGTCCCAGTTATTCTGGGCTGAGTCATCATTCACTCTCTGGTCTCACATCATATCTGTCTGCATCTCTAGCTATATGTATATATCTCTGGCTATTAAATTCCATTATTTTTTTCTTTTTTAAATTTAAATTTATTAATTACAGTAAAAATTTACAGAGACTTTGGATTTCCATTCATTTATCGTTGCACTTTACTCCCTTCCCAACCCTTCCCCCTAGTACACTACCCTCTTAGAAAAGTAAAATTCTTTCATTGTTTTACAAACCCTCCCCCAGGTCCACTCCACCATGTAGCCTTCACTCTAGACTCCTGTCATGACAAAAATAGCTAATCACACATCCCTTTTAAACAGTTTTCTCCCTCATCTGTTTCAATGCAGTATACATTATTGAACCCATCTTTCTCAGTCTTCCCCTAACCCCAAGGTCAGTCCTGTTTTAGAACAGTGGCACCATGCAGTATTTGTCCTTCTGTGACTGAGATACTTCACTCAGCATAATGTCCTCGAGAGTCACCCATTTTGAATAATATTGCATGAGTTCCTTGTTTTTCAATGCAGCATAGTATTCCACTGTGTGAATATACCACAGCTTCTCTATCCATTTCATTTGTTGATGGGCACTTAGGCTTTTCCCAACTCCTTGTTATTGTGAACAAAGCTGCAATAAACATGGTTGTGCTTGGATATGAAGTTATGGTCTCTTTGGGGGTATATTCCCAGTAGTGGGATTGCTGGGTCAAATAGTACCTCTATTTGCAATTTCTGAGAAAGTGTCATACCACCTTCTACAGTGGTTGCACCATTTTACACGCCCACCAACAGTGAATAAGGGTTCCAGTTACTCCACAACCTCGCCAGCATTTGTTACTTGCTGTTCTGTTAAATTTTGCTATTCTGACTGGTGTGAGATGATATCTCTGCATCTCTCTTAGAGCTAAGGATTTTGAACATTTCTTCTTGTGCTTGTTAGCCATCTGAATGTCTTCTTTGGTGAAGTGTCTAAATGGTTAAGCACAGTTAAATCTTGTCTTGATGATTCAGTTAAAGAGGTAGTGAAATCTAGGGGGTAAGTAAGAATAATTTCCATTTTTAAAAAAGTTCACACTGTGATACGATATTGAAAAGGTTAGGGATTTACTACACACAGAACCTTCCTTATATAATCAGCAGAGGTTTTACTGTACTGAACACAGTATGCATGATGAGTGAGTTCTGATGGGGCCTGGCACAACACTGGGGCTCCTCTGCTTCTGTGAAGGATGGAGTGAAAAGGCAGAGTATGAGCCTAAGCAGATACACTCAGATGACTGATGCCAAAGATACCAAACTGCGGCTATAGCTGCATATTTAAAACATTATTGGACAGGAATTCACAAATTAAGGGATTGCACATACATTTCATCTCAGTTTGAGTGGTGACTAAAACTCAGAGGTTTGTAGGGAGCTCAAAATATTTGTGACTGTCTAACTTGGTCTCTTATATATGAAAATGGCCTATTCAGTAGAATTCCCTTATGAGAAAAGAAGTCATCTACCTACTAATAGTTCAGGGTTTTCCCCAAAGTAAACATAAAGAGAAATAAAGAGAAAAACTAAAAGACTAGAAAATTAATTAACTTCTATTGTTTCTTTTTACAATATTTTTCTTCTGCAGTGGGATCTCTGAAATGCAACTCCTACACTCGGAAAAACTAAACCGTCCATACACCAATGCTTATAGCAGCCACAATCAAATGGACTGAGAAATTATCGTACAGTCACAGATGGAATACTACTACATAGCATGCAGGCTCAGTGATTTTGAAAATCACTACCTAACTTGAGAGGAACTCTAGAGCACTAGGCTGAGTAAACTAACTCTGTCCCATAAGAACAAGCACTGTATAAGACCATTATTATAGAAACAGATAACCAGTAAAATGTGTATGAGGGTCCAAGGGGGAAGGGTAGGAGCAAGGGGTGAGGATGCAGGGGAATAATCATAGGGTTGCACAATTTGATGAGTAGAGGGAGAGGTGGGTAAAGGAAATGGGAAAGGTCTGGTGTGAAAAACAATGTATACAAACTTTGTAAGTAAAGCAGTATAAAATAAAAATTTTATTAGAAAAAAACAACTAAATCATCCAAAGATCAGAAATATTCTATTGGATAACCTTGGCTTTGCACTGTGGGAGCAAGATGCTAGCTGCGTGCAGTATTAAAATGCAGGAGCTCTGTCCAAATGGAAATTTTACCATTCACAAAATTAGAGCAGGACTAAGGCATTTATGCTTCAGTGAACAACCGTAGTGCATTGAGAACTCAGGATGGCATACAAAACTAGGAAGAAGTGGTTTCTGGAAGGCAGCTGGGGGAAAGGGAAGGTTTATGCTGCTTAAAGAAAAGCTCAAATAGAAGAATTTATTTTCTGATTAGTGGTTACTAAAAAACGTTAAGACAGGGAGTTTCCTGAGAAGGGAAGAGTGGTAGTAGAAAAAGGGAGTGGAGAAGGCTTCCTGAATAGAGTATTATTCTCTAGAAACTATCTGTAAGACACTGGGTGACCTAATTCTTAAGAGAATCTGGCTAATGGCTTTGTCTTCTATCTTTTTAGTGGGTTTCCTCTGGAAGTTAGCAAGAATTTTCTATTTTACACCAAATTGTATATCAAAGACAGGTGTAATTTTATTTAAATAGTAAAAAGAAAAAAAAAAACCCAACCAACCAACCTCTTTAATAATATAAGATTAAAAATCCCCAAACAGAAAGAACATTTCATGTCAGGTAGTAAGGGGAAGACTTCACTTTTCCTTCTACCTAAAGCATGAAGGCAGTGGGCCCCCAGGGTGATTCCAACTCTATGGAGTTTGAGACTATAAATCTTTATGAGGGGAGGTGCCATCTTTCACTCTTTGAGTGGCTGGTGGATTTGAACACCTAATGCTTCAGTTAGGAGGCAAACATTTAACACACTTCTCTCCACCAGTACCCCTTTCTTCTCCTACAGTCAATTTCCCTACACTGACTCTGTTGTATTTGATCACCGTGCACATACTCGCACACTTTCTCTCCCCCTCCCTCCCTCCTTACCTTCCTTCTTATGCCCACTAAGAACTTCAGCCAATTCCCACTAACACTGTCTGGAAGAGGAAGCAAATGAATCATTTTGGTTTCCAAACCGTTATCATTTGGACTTTAACAAAATGCCAAGGGAAAAGTCAGACTGAGGGAAGGAAAGAAACAGGAAAGAAAAAGCATAAGTCTATTTCTCACATAAAATCCTTTTCAGCTTCATGTGAACACCCACATGAAAGCATCTAACATCTTCAATTACAAGCTTAATTCATTTTTTGTAGTGAAAAGATTCAGCGTGCCTTTCCAATCACTAATCTGTCAAAGTGGGTCACTGCTCTCCCCTGTCCATGCGTGGAGAATGCGGAGTGAAGAGGACTACTTTGCTGGCAGTGTGGCTGCAACTTCCCAGCCCTCTGAAAAGTGTCTCTGTCCCTTGCTTCCCCTTCCCCAGCACTCTTGGACACAAAAATCAAAGATAAGGATCAGCTATCTGGGTGGGTGCCAAGTAGGAAAAGTATTTGTTTTAAAGCAGCTGATTGGATCATAGTCACCTGATGACATGGTAGCTTCTCTGTACTGTAGGTAAGAACTGTCTGCCCTCTTCGGTGTTGAGAGAAAATAAATTTCATATTCATGGAGAGGAGACAAAATAGTACCCAAGAGAACCAGCCACAGGCTGGGGAAAACCTCCAACCGTGAAGCCAGCTATGCATGGCCCTCTCAGAGCAGAGCGTGATGGCCCAGTGACCCCATCTGAGTCAGCAGAAAGACAATGCAAGAATCACAGGGTCCCCAGGCTTCCTACGAACTTCCAGAAATACAATTTCAAATGTATCTGAACGAACCTAAAACAAATAAAATGTTTAGGCTTTCTTTTAATTGTATCTTTTAATAAAATTAAAATAGCCCTGTACCAAATTCCAAACTCAAATTAAATGAAATGTTTCCAACTAATTATTTAATTCCCAACTAAAGGATCCTAGAATTATGAGCTTATCTACTCCTCAACTATTTGCAAGGCTAGCCTATAAGCTGTCCATTCATCTCCCTCGTCTCTGCCTGGGCACATCAGACATCAAGCACTCTCATGAGAAGAAATTCACTATTTTACAATAGTAAATTCCATTTTCAGGAAAACTTAAGGAGTTTGAAAGCTCTTCCACAGGCTGAGTCAAATCTAGGGGAGTTTTCAGCCCTAGTTTTGCCTTCTGACGATACAAGAAGACCTTATATTCAATAGGATTGCTTGCTTACCTTTAGCCGCTCAATGGCTTCTTCTCCTCCAGGTGTAGACATGATCCTCTCCTGAATACTGGTCACAGATGTTAAGCCCACCTGACTATTGAGTGAGCAGGAAGATGGAGATGAAGTAAGAGACCCAATGGATGCTGTGGAAAAATTGCCAGGGCGTTGATTCTCAGAGGCTAGCAAGTACCTATGTTTATTGTTCTGAAAATCTTTCAGATCTGGGAGATAGAAAGAAAAGCAGAAAAGGAAGAGGGAAAGGAGCAGAGAAAGGAAAAAAAGACAGGAAGGAACACCAGTGTAAGAAAGAATAGCAATAAAGCGCCAAGACAAAGACACGTTATAATACAAAGACGAGGTGTCACTGTTCAAGATGGCAGTTCTAAAACATGTCTTTATTTAATATCGGTATCCTAAAAGAACCACTCTTGAATTTAGAAACCAAAACAACTCCAATTTAGGTTAACATGCTGTCTGACATGATGTTAATGATTGTGTAGCTGGAGCCTACAAGGATACTGCCTAGAGACTCTAAGTGACCACACTACAATCCTTCTACCACTCCAAGTGTACATAGTTTTTAGATTGCTACTAGTCATACATTTCAATTGTCTGTAATGGCAGGGGGCCAGGTCGGGGGGCGGGGAATACATGATCATTTTTTTTAAATTAAGACTAATCTTTAACAGTCAGGTACAGAGCTTTTCATTATATTCAGGAAAAATTTCCAAGAAAATATTAAAGTTAAACAAAATTTTGAACACTCAGTATCATATAGAAACATTTCAAATGTGAAGAATGTTATGAACATGTCTTCAGTAAAAGTGAATATAGTGTCCTTTGTATAGTCAAATCACACCTGGCAAAGAAGTTTTAAATATATCCTCAATAAAACGGAGAGGTATCTGCAGAAACGACAGAACTTTTATATTAAGTCAGGGCCAACTAGTTACTTAAATAGAAAAAAATTATAGGCAAATTAATGAATTTTGGTATAGTTTCATCTATGAAAACAAGCAAAATTCATGGCTATTTAGTAATTTTTTTTCTATTTAGTAATTTAAGTAAGTTGCAACAGTATGTCCAAGAGTCATTAGCAAACTTGACTCTTTTGACAAAATGAAAGTTTTAGGGATATAATTACATATAGTAAAGTATCTAATAAATATCTAAGTTTCACTTTTAAATTTACTTTTGGTAAAAATAACCACAAACAAAAAAAAATTTCATTAACTTGCTCCACGTAACGTACTTTCTTTCACTGGTCATCCTTTTTAAATGAGGACCAGAGGAAACCTATTAAATATTGATGCATTCCTATTTTGAAATCAGCTCGTTTTTAAATTTGAGGAAAACTGATATTGCTTAAAATTCTTATCAAAACTAAGTATTATTTCTATCAAAACTAAAAATTCCTTCTAGGATGGAATATGAGCAGTACAAATAATCTTTGTGTCTGTTCATCTCTATTATTTAATCAAAGAGAGTTTTAGAAACCCCTTAAAATCAGTGGTTGCTTCAAGACAGTTTGAAAACCACCATCTGCAAATACAGAACACAGGAAAACAAGCAAAGAGGCATGTTTTTAAAAGGGGTCAGGGTCTGGAGCAAAAAAATTAGCCACCAGGTGATGGCAGTCAGGTAGGACAGAATAGGACAGATGGCATTTAGACGGTCCAATGGACACATGCAAATCCTAAAGAGAGTAGTAGTTCGCATGGGTATTCAAAACTAGTCAGGGCTGTTTTCTTGACAGATACAGAATTGAAACTTCATCATGCATTTTTTTTGAGGGGGGATTATCACAGCTGCTCAGAAAATTTAGGCAACAAGCTGATAGCGGCAACACCTTGAGCACAAAAGCAAGAATAAGATGACATCTTTTCCACACCAGTATCGTTCTGCTTTGGAAATCTCAGACAGAGCTGTTCCAGTACAAGAGCCACTTCTGTTTTTGGCTATTAAACTGCCACTGGGACTGATCCTCATCAATAGCACCCAGGCCTATGTTTGGCTTCCTTGTGTATTTCTTCATTACCTGCCAAACCATATTATATGCCTTACTATGAAAACAAACAAAATCTAAAACTTCACACACACACACACACATATATAAAATCAGTATCTTAATTCCCTCTTAGGTAATAATGCTCTCATAATAATCTAAGAAGTTATTTTAAAAAGGCAAAAAATTATTTTCTCACAAATTTAATGATACAGGGGAAAAGACTTAATAATGTATGATCCTTTATAAAAGGTACCGAATTTCAAGCACACCTCTAGAAAACTTTTTTAAAAATCCATTTGCAATTTATTAAGAAGAAAAAATGTCTAAGTAAGCTGAGGCCCAACATATGGAAGAACACAAGACAGCAGCATAAGCACAAGTGAGTACTAACCCAATATGTAAAGGGCCACATCATCTTGGTAGATGTAGAGTGGCTGCTTTTAATTACATATTACAACTAACATATAACTTAGTTATATACATCTACAACGTTAACAGAAAAGAATCAGTCTCTGAAGGAAATAAAAAAAATTTTTTTTTTTAAAAAGGTTTTAGGGTGTAATAAGGAATTAATGTTTTTAGCTAAATTTTCTAACCCAACCATGTAGAAATCATGGAATGTGAAGTAATCAGTCTAGGCCACAGTGTCCTCACTGGTATAATTACAAAAGAACAACTTTTTCAGGGTCACTGAAAAGGATTAAATGAGATGATTAAGGTGTGTTGAAACAAGTCTAGTAGACTGCAAATGTTCAGTAAAGCTGCTATCATCATCACCATCAATATTATCATCAATGACTGCATTTAGTTTAATCATACCAGAGGAAAATTGGAGAGGAGAGAAAGCAAGAAATTCTTAAGTTTCTGGGCTTTATTCAAGGCATGAGCCAAAATTTAGCAGAGAGTGCTTTGCTAAATAGAAAAGGGCAAAAAAAGGCCTAAGTTTTAACTCTACAGGATGCTCTGTCTGGGATTTCCCTGTTAGAATGCTGGCATGCAAAGCTCATTTTAAAGCTGATCCAGCAGAGGCAGATTAGCAAGTCAGAGTACTGGAAATAAACCAATACATGAAATACACACATTTGCCTCCACTTCCAGAGTAATCATCGATCAATGGATCAACTGAAGGGAAGCAGAAGGGAAAAATATAAGAAGGGTCAAAGTTCAGGTTTAGCAGTGACACAGACAGGGCACAGAGCAGTATTTGGCATTTGGAAAAATGAAAACTTCAACTTGGAATATATTACCATTTTTACAGACTATAATTACATAAACTTAGGAACTCACCGAGAAGAGGTCTCAAAATCTTACGAGTTCTAAGAACACAAGTCTTAATTTTATACATAAATTTTCTTAAAAATAGGCTTTATTATATAATCTCAAATTCTACCATATTCTAGTCTATATGAATAATCTGTTTACTCATTTAGGAAGTCGTTCCTCTGTATTAGACATTATATAGGCTGATCACTGAGGTTAAAAAAAATTTGCCATTTTAGGGCAATGTTGTAAAACAGCATTCCCTGCAAGCCTAATTCTTGAACTTGTTAGGAACCAGGCTTCTCCCATCTATATATGGTTATAGAAAAGCAGGCATTCAATAATTTTGTGAGGGAGATGGCTAATAAAGAGGACTCTTACTTGAAAGTAAAATGAAATGGTAGGCCTCTTTTATGTTGTACTACTACTACATTAATCCAGAGAAAGCCATGACACAAAATAAAAATTTCAAGTAGTATTTTTCTGAAATGATCAATTTCTCAGTAAGTTTAATCCTAAATAAACATCATTAGTGATCAAAAATAGAATCCTAGTAAAATTCCAAGTAATTATAGATTCTTGTTTTAAGTTCAATTAGTAGCCTGACAGATATGAATGAACATTTTCAGTGTACTTTTCTTTTTTAAAAAAGAAAAAAATCTTTCACTATCATCTTGCTTCACTGGAGCCTTAAAGTTCTTAAGTTTCTTTTAAATATAAGAACTCTGAAAAGGAAAGGATTATATCTTCTGTTGATGCTTAATCCACTTACTATCAATAATATCTCCTAGCCCCTGAGCACGAAGAAGGTCCTTCAGCCGCGTCACCTCCTCCTTTAATTCACGAACCAGTTTGGCATTGGGGTCCTCATTGATAACAGCATTACATTTAATTTGTTTTGCACGATCAGCGTATCTAGACAGAAAAAAAAGAAAATTCCTTTTTGTTGTTCCTCACATGCTCTGCTCCTCCTAAGTAATAGACCATTAAATCTAAATCAACCATCTTGAGTATTTGCGGGCTTTCTGAGACTTGAAAATATTTTATTTGTTATGAAGGTAAACTACCTTACAACGAATGAGAGGGGAAAAGCCCAGATGAATTTAAGTGTTTTGCTCAAGATCATTCAACCTCATTATATCAAAACAGCCTTTCACAAGAGAAGAGTGTAAAGTTTTAGATTAAAATAATTCATATATAAAATCATTTCATTAAGGAACATTCTTGCCAGTAATTTTTTTAATGCTACATGTATTCATAACGGAATTACTTTTTACTACTTGAGCATTTCTATAATGACAAATATTTATAAGCAGGGAATACAATTTATAGACATGACTAGGATAGGCAACTAGATTTTATTACCTAATTATCCAAAATCTGACTTGAGCAATTCAAACTTATTTTCTATGTTTGAAAAGTTTCTGCCTTTCCCGCTGTGAAGCTGAAGATCATAAAAACAAATTCTATTATGGTGGAAATATTTTCTTTCTCATATTTTCCATATTACGAAAGGGAACAACCATTTATCTATATAAACAACTACCCATACAGTATAAAAAAAAAAATCACAGCTAACAACATGGCCTATGGCAGCACTGTGCTCGCTATGGCTATTAAGAGCACGTTAAGAGTACCTCAGCGTGCTCAAGGTTTCATCGTAGTTGATATCTGCTGGGCTCAGAGCAGCAACCATGGCAGTCCGAGAATTGCCACCTGAAAACACAGATCACAGCTATCTCAAATCACTCATTTTAGACACTGGACTCTTAATCAATGTGTCAAAGCCGACAGTATAGCCTTCAATCTTAGATTTAGTAAAAGTCAACAAGAATGTATTTAGACACTCTTCTACTCAAATTTTGATGTCTAGATTTACTATGTCCAATTTTCCTCCCTCTTGAATCCACCACAATCAAGATTTCAGCACTGCCAGTCCATCACACTGCTCTAAGGAAGTCACTGCTGATGCTAATAAGCCCTAGAGTCCATTCTCAGTCTGTTCCTTTAGCGACAGATGAACACCCTTCCTCCTCCTCATGAAAAAGTAAGAGGCTAAAGGAACAGTCAATGAAGGACAGTGAGCTTAAAGACCAAAACTGTCGATGAGGAGGAGGAAAGGAACCCAACTATGTGCACCTCAAAGGAGCACAGGGTTTTCAAAGAGGGAGGAATAGGAGTGGAGGACTAGGAATAGGAGTACAACCATCCCACAACTCACACCTTCAAGCAGAGAAGATATTAAGACAAAATCAGATATAAAGGTATATTAGTCCAACTTGTTTAAATCAAGAATAAAAATGAAAACAAGAAATAAAACACTTAACAGAAAGATCTAGAGATTAACCTTTTCTAAATGAAGACATATATAAACTATTAACCACAAAAGAGAACTGGTAAACACATTTTAAAAGATAAGTGTAAAGTAAATTTTTGGCAGTGATTAGGTCAAAGTAACTTACCTAGATTCTCCCGAAGGAGCCAAGTGAGTACAGAATCCCGGTATGGAATAAAATCCGTTTTTTTCTTCTTTTTACTCTATGAAAGATAAAGAAATGGCCTTAGCGTTTTTTGAGGAAAGAGATTCCACATGAAAAGTAAACAAGTCTAAAATTTCCAAATAAATCAAATTACAGTCAAGTCTGTCAATGTACAGTTTAACATTCAGTTTCAATTATTCACAATAAAGCTCATGGAATAAGAGTAATTTGTAACATTTTATTTTGAAAATTTGTAACATATGTAAATTTGAGAGAGTAGCCTCCTGAGCTATAAGCAACTCCATACAGCTTCAACCATAATCAACATCTTACCAATTAGCTTTCATTTATCCCTGGAACATAACTGAAATAAGATACAGGGTGCAGACAGCACCTCTCTCTTGTTACTCTTAAACATTTCCACAGATAAGGCCATTTTCTAACACAGTCAGAATAAAAAGACCAAATTCAGGAGAGTTCTGTCAGTAAGTACAATATTATCCTTTTAACAGAGTGTCTTTTATAGCTATTCGTGTTTTAAAGCAAAACCAACATTGCACTTCTAAGTACTTTCTAGAAGAGGCCTCCCCATCCTCAAGAGGGACAAATACCCCATGTCCATTTCACATTCGGTATGTAGAAGCAAGTACCTGAACCTCCATATCATTAAGTGGACTGCTGCATATCTAATAATTCTTGTTCAACAATGCATCTGGTTTCTTTGAAAATAAATTATACCCAAATAAACACAAACTTCAGAAGTAGGGGAAGTGAAAAATCTAAGTGATGTGATTTGTTAATGTGGAGACCTTGGAAAAACAGTAAGATGAACTTTCTGTATATAGCATGAGTCTGTTTGTACTGTTCTCTCACTATCCTCCTCTGTACCACAGAATCTAGCAAAAAGTACCACTGCAAGGTGTGCACTGCAATAATATTCTCAAGATGAAAGAACGCAAAAGCTTTGCAGGTAAGTTACTGAAAAAACCTGTGGGCTGACCGTTGTGTCATAACAGTGGTGATGCCTGCACATGAGGAACGCAGTCCCCATCCCTGCCCTGGCAGTGCAGGCGCTGAGGCTCTGCCAAATGCTCTGGAGGGTGCATTTCCATAAGAGAGAGAAAATGGCAACCACCAAGGGAAAATTAGGGCTCAGTAATAAACAGACCCTCAGCTTAAAGATGATCTACTTTTTGGGAAAATACAGGTATACCTTCTTCTTCTTCTTTTTTTTTTTTTTAAGTAGCTGATCACTGTTGGGTTTTTTTTAAATTTTATTTCAATAATTTTAATGAACATTTACAGATATTTTGGATTTCCATTCATTCATTGTTGCACTTTTCTCCCTACCCAGCCCTCCCCCCTCCCCGCCCCAGTTTGCTCCTCTCTTTGAAAAAGTAAAAGAAAAATTCTTTCTTTGGTATACAATCCCCCCTGCACCCCTCCTACCGCCCCAGGTACACTCCACTATGCACCCTTAATTCTGGACTCTTGTGATAACCATAATACCCTATCATATATCGCTGTTAAATTATTCTCTCCCTCATCTGTTTCAATACATAATTTATCCAGTTTTTAGACAGCTCTAGTGATCCAATGGGCAAGGAGCTGCACTGCCAACCCAAAGGCAGGAGGTTTGAATTCACCAGCTTTGGGAGAAAGATGGGCAATCTCCTCCTTTGAGATTTATAGCCTGTAAAAAAACCCGACGGAGGGTTTCCTATGTATCAGTTCCAACTCCACGGCAATGAGAGAGAGAGAATTTCTGGCTTATTGAAGAGGAGAAGAAATGAGCAAATGGCATTTTACATTTATCTTTCATAAAAAAAAATTCCTCTTTCTGTCACAGATCCCTCCATACACTCAGAGGTACCAACAAGTACAACATCATTTTCAGTAACAGATTCTGGTTTGAAATTACATAGAAAGAATTAAGTCTCTGAGGCATTCATTATCTTAGTGGGACTAACTTTGACTCTACTGTAAAATTCTTGAGGTCTGGAATCTCAGTTTGCCCTTTCTTAGTACTGAAAATGCTCAAAGAATGAGTATGTGGTTGACCACAAACAGTTCTATAAAAATAAGCAATGTAGGTCTGCCAACATGTTCTGTTTTCATTTCTATCAATTAGACTAAATGACGAAGGAATAACCAAGTGAAGGAACATAAACAGAGCTTTACTATTTTCTATTTTAAAATACTCCAGAATAACATCTATTTCTATTCTATCTGCTTGCCTATGGAATCAGCCTCACTTGTTTTCATACTCCTACAGTATTTTTAACAGAAAAACCCCAATGATTACCTAAAAATATTTATTTAGATTATTAATCTCTCTAAATTAAAAAAATACCATTTATAGTGTGAATGACACAGCAATTCAGTTTCTCTCCCCAGTGGAAATAGCACTACTTCTTAATTCAAAGAAATTAATATACCAATGCATGCTATTATAAATAATTTCTTTCTCATTAGAGATATGACATAAACGCAAAGTAATAAACTGAATTTTATAAAACCAACTATGAAAAAATCATTGGCAAATTGTTATGGATCAGAGCAATATGGGAAATAAATAATTCATACACTTTTGCTATGGTTGAAATGGATGTTAATCCAACAAATGTGCAGGACAGATCAGAATGGTCATTAAGTTTTAACATTCTGCATGAAGGTTCTTATTCAAAGAATATCTGAAGAATATTTATGCATATATCTGAATCTATAGCGGCTTTCTCCAATTAACAACTAAAAAAAAAATAAAAGCATTACTTTCTAGTAGGTTAATTTTTGTGGAAGTAGACAAAATAGGCAAACTCTGTATTTGGAAATATGATTAAATATTTTAGTACAAATAATGCCTTTAACCTCTATTTTACTGAGACTTAGAACAACCTGTTAATATTCTATGTTTACTATTATTTATGAGTATGAACAAATTTAGGGTATCTGTCTAAAAAAGCACACAGAAGATTAAAAAGTGATGCTATTTGTATAGAAAAGGAAGCAGTATGTTTCCTAGATGGAGCTAGAGTTGTAACTTGACTTTACAGATTTCAGTTTATCTATGTGTAAACAAAGATTAAACAAACAAGAGACTTTTTAAAATAATTTCAACTATTCAAGTCTTTGTATGGTAGAAAACACTTAAAGATAATATAAAGAAATTAACAAATACTCTGTAATAATTTTAAGCAGCAGCTATGTCCTACAATGTTACCCTTAATTCTTTTAGGGAACTTCTCTAAGATCTTTAAGATCTAGAACAGAGCATGGGAAACATCAAAAGATAACACAATGTAAAAGTTCCTCAAATTGTTCGCTTGTTCTTCTACTGGGCATTCCTTCTCCAGAGCCCATGAGGTTCCTTAAGTTAACACTGGTGTAATGTCTCACGACTCATGGTCATTCTTAATCAAATCATGGTCACTCTTAATCTTAATTCCAGGATCAGAAAACAAAGCAAAATGTTTTATCTTGAAGGTTCCATTCCCATTTATGATGCTGAAAATTTAAAACTTAATTAACTACAGCTAGCTGACTTCTACTAATCCACACATCATACCTTGCTGGTGCAGTTATCCTGCAGATGAAAGCATTTAAAGGAGAGAACAAGAGTACAGTTGTAATAAACCTCCAAAGAGAAAATATTTTGTTTAAATTTAAATCACAGTTGAATATGATTTCTGAGAGATAAGAAAGCATGTTCATTTTCCAGGGACTCAGATGAGGTCCTAAATTAAATCTGAGCACACAATCACTAACATTCATTTTCTAACAAAAATAATGAAGCTCTTTACTAAAACGTTGTTCCACTTTACAGATACACTGTTAAGGAACAGAAGAACAGAATACTCTAAACAATTATTTAGTTTGTACATCCAAATGAACAGCATTCACCAAAGTCAAACTGCCCAAAACCCTCTAAAAGCACTGCATCCTACTTATACAAGACAGTTGCATGGAAAGAATATGCAATAAATACTGCAGTTGCCATGCTGGCTTAGAGGACACCATGTTTGGAGGATACAACTGCTCTGTAAGATTTTCACAAGGCTGTGACCTTTCAGAAGTAGATCACTAGTCCTGTCTTCTAAGTTTTCTCTTGGTGGGACTGCCAGGCACTTTTCAGTGAGTGCCTCTTTGTGTCACTTCTTGTTGTTGGTTCTTTGTTGCTAAGTTGGAACCAACTCATAGCAGACCCTCCAGTGGGTTTTCAGAGGCAGTAAATCACACTGGAGAAGACTGCCCATCCTTCTCCTGTGGAGCAGCTGCTGGATTTGAACTGCACAGCTTTGGGATTGCTGTACAATTTCTTACCACTAGGCATCCAGAACTCCTGAGAGAACCCTAAATAATAAATATACTTGGTTTTGGGGAGAGTTATGTAAAAAGGCTTGGGGAAAAATATACAGGCGTATCTTGGAAGCACTGCAGGTTCAGTTCTAGACCACTACAAACAGTAACTATTTAAAAAAAGTGAGTTAAATGCATTTCAGACTTCCCATGCATGGAAGAGTTATGGTCATACTGAATTGTACTGTGGCCTAATTAGAACGCAGTTGTGTTGCTTACCCAAAGGTGTTGCCTCACTGGCAAACTGAATTCACTAATTCTCCACAGGAGAAACATGGACAGTGTCCTCTCATGAGATTTACTGCCTGGAACCCCAATGGAAGGTCAGCCATGAGTTGGTTCTGACTTGATGACAATGGTTTAACTTGACTTGTAGTCTATTAGGCAGCTTTGATAGTATGGTAGTTAATTGCTTTGTTAACTGAACGGTAAAGTGTTTCTGGTGGTCTGAATCTGCCCTCGCTCTGGCAGACACAGATAGGCAATCTCCTTCTGTTACAAACAAGCTCAGTGGAGGGTCACAACAAGGTGAAACTGACTCAATGGCATGAGTTACTTGTTGAGCTGTAGCCTATTAAGTGTGTGACAGCATTATGAGAAAGTCCGAAATACTCTGAGAATAACCAAGATATGACTGAGAGACACAATGCTATTGGAAATACGGCACCCACATACATACTTGCTTGATTCAGGGCTGCCACAAATCTTCAATTTGAAAACCATTCAGTATCTTTAAAGATCAATAAAGCAAAGCTCAATAAAACAAGGTATGAAATAGTGAAAGCTCAGGTCTTTTCACTCTCCAGAACCAGACAGACCTTCATTTTCTTTAATCTTTTACTCTCAGTACAAAGTCAAAGTGTGTTATATCTAATATCTTATCTGAGAAGGCCTAAAAGGAGAAAGGCAACATTACTTAAAAGAGCTGAAATGAACAGCCTTTATAAATAAACCTACATTATCAACAAGTACATTTGATGACCTGATAAATTTCTCTAAGGTACCATAATACTTACCACCTCTGCCAATGCTGAAATGACTTTGCCCAAAGTTGTAAGAGACTTATTAATATTTGCTCCTTCCTAAAAATAAAAGCAAAAGTGAAAGCATTATGGGGAAATTCTAGTTCTAATATATGTTGTTGTTGTTAAGTGCTGTCGAGTTGTAGACAACTCATAACAACCTTATGAATGAAAGACCTGAACACTTGCATAACTTTCACTGTTCTTCCAGATTTGTAGTTTCCAGAGGCAAACTATTTTGGGAGCAGATGCCACACCTACTTCCAAGCTTGAATATGTTATATATAAAATATAAAATACAAGTAGCTATGTTGTTGTTGTTATGTGCCATCAAGTCACCTGTGACTCACAGCGACTCTATATACAGCAGCTCTGAAGCCTGCTCTGTCCTAAACCAGTCTCACTAATTCTGACACACCAATCCTCACTGTCCCAGTTGCTGTATCAATCCATTTAATGCAGGGTCTTCCTCTTTTGCACTGTCCCTCCATCCTCCAGAGCATGAGGTCATTCTCTAAGAACTGGTCTCTCCTGGCCACATGCCCAAAGTATGTGAGACAGAGCTTCAAAATCCTAGCCTCTATGGTACACTCCTGATTCTTCTCCAGCACCAGAACTTGAAGGCAATGATTCTTCCTTCTTCTGTCATCCTTAGTCACTGACCAACTCTCTGATGCTTTGTGTATAACTGGGATCAGGTGCACCTTAGTTTCTAGACTGACATATGCCATACCATGACTGACAAGTAGCCATATGCCAGTATTACCTGTTAATTATGTCATGTGTCTAAGAAATCCATCTACTAATCCATTTTCCCTTGATGACATGCTAGGATCACGTACTTAAAATATCTTCATCATGCTGGTGCTTCAGAATTTACAGCTGAAACTTTTTCTTACAACTCAGCAACATCCAGTTTCTGTTCTTCTTGAACAGTATCTCTAGAAACATTCATGCCTGTATTTCACCTTTAGATCTTTTGGACCATTTTCTCATTACTGTCTCTAACTTCCAACTAGTCAAATTCTGCCTCTTCCTCAAAACTTAATTCTCATCTTGCCCATCAAGTCCTCACTAACTATTCCATCATAAAACTTAGTTTTTCACCAATGTTAAAGACAGGAAACCAGCAAAATTTGTTCATAA
The DNA here is from genome assembly GCF_000299155.1 of Elephantulus edwardii. Classification (NCBI taxonomy): domain Eukaryota; kingdom Metazoa; phylum Chordata; class Mammalia; order Macroscelidea; family Macroscelididae; genus Elephantulus; species Elephantulus edwardii. The sequence continues at coordinate 3,184,752 of NW_006399795.1, forward strand.
AGGGCAGATAGTAAGTATTATAGGTTGCTACATCATAAAGCAATGGGTGTAACTGTGTCTTAAGGGCATTTTTTTTTTTACAAAACAGACAGTGGGACAGCTATGGCCCATAGGTTATAGTTTCCTGCCCTTGTTAATGAACATTTATTGACGAGGTCACTTATTTGATAAAATTAATACCTTTAATCGAGTTCCTTTGGCACCAGTTGAATCAGCCCGCTCACTTCCTGCTAAGTCCACCAAGCTGATTTTACTGACCTAGGAAAGAACAGTAACATTGCGACAATTACAAAATTAGTAAAGTAGAAGCCGAGAACATTTAAAGGCAGAAAATGAAACTATTTAGATTTTAAGAGGATGTATAAAAGCTATAAATGTATATATATAACAAAGACTGATATACAATAGTCAGTTTAAAATGCAGAAAGTATCTTGGTTCAGAAGAAGTAAATTTAAGATAAAACATGATATATTTTATGTTATATTGTTGCTGTACGGGGTCAAGTCATTGTTCTAATCATAGTGAACCCATGACACAAAAAAGAACTGTCCCATGGAGGTTTTCTGGCTACAGTATTTATGCAAGCTGACTTCCAGCTCTTTGTCCCACAAAGTTACTAGAATATTTGAACTTCTGTCTGCGGTTAGGGACCTCTCCAAAATACTCAAGAGCAACAGTGTCTCTCTGGAGACTAAGGTGCGCCTGATACAGGCCATGGTATTTGCAATCGCTTGTTATGCATCAGAGAGTTGGACAATGACTAGGGAGGA
>NW_006399795.1:3185622-3196982 GCF_000299155.1 Elephantulus edwardii
GGATAGAAGGAGAATTGATGCCTTTGAGCTGTGGTGCTGGAGAAGAGTGTTGAATGTACCACGGACTGCCAAGAAAACAAACAGATTCATCGTAGAGAGGATTAAACCAGGCTGCTCCTTGGAGGCAAGGATTCTGGGGCTTCGCCTGAGATACTTTGGACATGTTGTAAGGAGAGACAGGTCCTTGGAGAAGGACACCATGCTGGGTAGAGTAGAGGGACAGCGCAGGAGGGGAAGACCCTCTAGGAGGTGGATTGATTCAGGGACTGGGGTACTCGGGATGGGTGTGTTGGGGGCAATGAGATTGGCACAGGATAGAGCACGGTTTAGGGTTGTTGTACGTAGGGTTGCTATGAGTCGCAAACGACTCGACGGCACATAACAACAACAACCACCACCTTTCAGACAGCAGCTAAGCCCTTAACCTTCCGCACAACTAGGGCTCTTTGCAGTATGTTATAAAAAATACATAAAACTCATCAAATCATTAAAGGTAGAATAAAACTTAAGTTTTGAGCAAATGGAACTCCCACAAATTTCTGGTAGAATTATGAAACAACACTATTCCAGTTACTCTGGATAAAGGGTAGTTTCTTAAGAAATTAAACATAAAAAACTGTCATAAGACTCAACCATTAGTTCAAGGTGTTTATCAAGAGAAACAAAATATATCTACATAAAGACTTGTACAGAAATTAGAAATGCTGCTTCACTTGTAAAAATAAAAATTGGAAATTCAAATATCCATCAATAGGTAAACTTATAAACTGTGTATAAAAAAATACTAATCTGTAAGTACTTCATGAAAGGAATTACTGATACATACAACCGCATATGAATCTCAAAATTATGCTGAGTAAAAGAAGGAAAAAAAAGATACTGTATGTTTCTATTTACACAAAATAGAAAATGTCAAAGAGTCTAGATGCCTAGAGTAGGGAAGGGGGGAATAATAGGCAAATTACAAATAAGTATTAAGTAGTTTTTCAGGATGATGGAAATTCTCATTATCTTGACTCCTTATGTGCATACAAATGTCAAAACTGATCAGACTCTGCACTTTATACATGTGTAGTTTGTTGTACTTTAATAATATCTCAATCGTTTTCAAAAAATATAACTTTGGGGAAATGTTGACAAAATTATTAATAGTGGAGTATCAAGAAGGCTATGAGATTGTTGTTGTTGTTGTTGTGTGCCATCAAATTGGCTGTGGCTCACAGCAACCCTATAAATCACAGATGTGAACTCTGCTCCATCTTGTGCCATCCTAATCACTTCCAATATACTTGAGCCCAATGTTACAGTCAGCATGTCAATCCATCTTGTTGAGTTCTTTTCTCTTAATGCTCTCTAACTTTCCAAGCTAAATGTCTTTCTCCAAGGACTGGTCCCTCCTAAATAACATGTCCAAAGTATGTGAGACAAAGTTTCACCATCCTTGCCTTCAAGGAGAACTCTGGTTGCACATTCTCCAAGAGAGAGTTTGTTCTTTTAGCAGTTCATAAGATATTTAGTACTGCACTCCAACACAAAATAACTCAAAGATACTGATTCTTTTTATATATATGTATATAATTCTTCTGTCATCCTTAGTCACTGCCTAGCAAGTAAGAGGAGACCATAGATGGATCAGACCACCGTAGTCTTAAACTGACATCACTGCTCTTGATATACTTTCTAAGGCTGTAATTTTTATGGAAGCATATAGTCACATCTTTATATCATGGAGTGAGAAGTAGCTTAGGAGCTCAAGTATTTCATCGTGGTTAAACTGAACCTTAACTAGCACTGTGTCACCAGGATTCCTGATGAACCCATATTGATATATTATTATTAACTAAAGTCCACAGTTACACTTTCTTTCATACATGAATCTCTTAAATTAGAAGTCCAAGATGAGTCTACAAATCCATTCAAGTGCAAATCTCCTCAGAGTACTGGGTAGGACTTAATCTTTCCTTGAGACTAAGCTTGAGCAACCACTATCAAATTCTACTTTGACAAAGCTTATTTTCAGGGAAAATCTTTAAATCTTCCTTTTTAATACTTCCAATCAAGTACTGGCCAAAAGTGGAATTACACTTTTTCTAAATCTATCCAGTATTCATTTATATGGTACTTCTTCCTCCCCCACTTCATTCTGACTGCTGCTACAATGGGTGTAGATTGTGGATCAAAGTATAATGACACACGTGTCAAGTTCAATCTTTTCTTGATCTATTATGATAGTGCTTACTGGCCCAGTTTTGAGCATTTTTGTAAATGTATACTGTTGTTGTTGTTAGGTGCCACTGAGCTAAGAGTCCTTGATCCAGTCTTTGTTTTATCTTGAGCCATCCTCCCCATCTCGGATATGTTCAAGCCCATCTTTACAGTCAATCCATCTTGTTGAGGGTCTTCCTCTCTTTCTATGATCTCCTACCATTCCCAGAATGTCTTTTCCAAGGAGTGGCTCCTCCTGACAGCATGCCCAGAGTATGCTGTCATTTGTAAATGTACAATTGTATACAAACGTAAATGTATAATGATCTATTACAGTATCATAATGAATAGTTTCACTGTTCTCAAAATGTCCTGTGTTCTATCTCTTTACTCTCTGTCCTGAGCCTCAGTAATTATTGATCTTTTTAAAGTTTTCAATGACTATATTTTAACTCAACCCACAATCAAATCTAATGGAATCAAGACATCAAACAATATACTGCACAGGGCAAATTTGCTGCTAAGGACCTCTTTAAAGTGGTAAAGAGCAAGGATGTCACTTTAAAGACTTAAGTATGTTTGATCTAAGCCATGGTACTTTCAATTGCTTCATATGCATATAAAAGCTTAACAATAATGAATAAGGTAGATGGAAGCAGTATTGATGCCTTTGAATTGTGGTGTTGTAAAGAATACTGGCTATACTATGGACTGCCAAAATATCCCAACAAATCGATCTTGGGAGAAATACAGCCAGTGTTCCTTAGCAGCAGGATGGTTCTTTGGTATTTTATCAGGAGAGGACATCACGTTGGAAAAGCTGAAGGATAATGGGGGAAAAAAGGAAACCTTCAATGTGATGGACTGACACAGTGACTGACTTCCAGGGGAGATGGTGAGAACGGTGGTTTGTTCTGTTACTCACAAGTTCTCTGTGAGTCAGAATCAACTTGACCACAACCAATGAAAACACCACCACAATGCTGCCTTTCCTAGAATGTCATATAACTGGAATCACATAGTATGTAGCTTTTTTAGACGTTCATTTAGAAATATGTACTTAAGGTTTCTCCATGGCTTGTTTCTGTAGTGTCACTACATACAGCTCATTGTAAACAATATTTCATTGTATGACTGTCATTAGTTTGTTTATCCACTCATCTATTCAAAGATCTTGGTGCCTTCCAGATTAGGCAATTATGAATAAAGCTGTTTTAAATATTCAATGTAAGTATTTATGTGAACACAGATTTTTATCAACCCCCATTACAGAGATGACATAACTTTGCTTGCTGAAAGTGAAATGGCTTAAAGGACTTACTGCAAAAGATCAAAGACTATAGCCTTTAATATGGGTTACACCAAATCTTCACCACTGAGCCAACAGGCAACATCATGACAGATGGAGAAAAGATTGAAGTTGTCCATGATTTCACTTTACTTGGATTCATAATCAACATCTATGGTAGTAATAGTCAAGCAATAAAGATGTTTACATTAGGGAAATCTGCTGCCAAGGACTCCCAAAGTGCTCAAGAGCAAGGATGTCAGTTTAAAGACTTACATGTACCTGATTCAAGCCATTTTCTATTACTTTCTATATATCTGAAAATTGGACAATGACTAAAAAAGAGTAACTAATAGTCAGTGCCTTTGAGTTGTGGTGCTGCAGAAGAATACTGAATATCCCTTGGACTGCCAAAAGAATAAACAAATCTGTATTGGAGGAAGTACAACCAGAGTGTTCCTTACAGCCAAGGATGGTGAAACTATGACTCACTTATCCTGGATATATTCTCAGGAGCAACCAGTGCTTGGATGGAGACATCATGCTGGGAAAGGTAGAGGTTAGAGAAGGAGAAGACGACTCACAACACAGTGACTACTACAATGGGCTCAAGCACAACTGAGATCATGAGAATGCAGGTTAGGACACAGTTTAGATGTGCTGTTCATAGATGTTCTCTGTGAGTCAGAGATGACTCCATGGCACCTAACAACAATAACACAGGTATCATCTCATTTGAGTAAATATCTCAAAGTCCAAATGCTGGATTGTATGGTAAGCCCCTGTTTATCTTTGTAAGAAAAGTCAGAATGTCTTCTAGTTAAACCAGTTTACATTCTTACCAGGAATGAATGAGGGTTCTTGTGGCTACACATCCTATGATTTCCATCTTTTTTTATTTTCCTTAAATTTTATTTGTCATTGTTGAGAATATATTTAGCAAGACATCTCTCTATTCACTAGTTTACACAAGTACTGTTTAGTGACAATGGTTACATTCTTTTTAAGTTCTGCAACCTTGCTTACATTCCTATTCTGAATTCTTCTTCCATCATTAATACAAATGCACTTTCCCTAAGCTTCCTTATCTAATCTTTCAACTTGTTGATGTCTATTTGATCCCCTATAGATTGTTCTTAAAAGAGTATAATGCTTCTTTTAGTAAGCAAGTCAAACGTTTACTTTTTAGAAGACTTCAGGGGATATTTTGGTTTTAGGTTTAATGGTTTCAGAGCAACAGTTTCAAGGGTTCACCCACCCTTCATGGCTCCAGACTATGGTAAACAGAATCAGAAATTTTGTTCTGCATTCCCTCCACCTCCTCCACACCCCTGTTGTTGACTAGAATTCTTCCATGAGATCTTTGATCAAAACATTGAGTCATGGTAGCTGGGTACCATGTCCTTCCACTTTCAAGATAAAGGTGGCACCGCAGACAATCAGTGACACATACTATATGCTCCATTCTCTTCATGGCTCTCTTCATTTCCAGAGAACAGAAATCAACTGTGGGATCCTGGAGGCCTGCTTGTAAACTTTTAACACCCCAGGCATTACACAATGAACTAGGAGGTAAAAAAGAAGCACCAAACACATTAACTCGGATGTTCTATGAAACCATGACCTGAAACCTCCAAAGCAAGGAACCAAATACCATGAGTCATCTGGAGATGTGTAATAATTTAGATGAAAAAAGTCAAGTAAAAGATGATTCTTGCTCTTAGTGACAACAGTGTCATACTCATATAAGATGACAAAGGCTCTGTAACTGTCAGCATAATAAATAATTTCATATTAAAATATATAGCTGCATGCTAATTAGTAAAGAATGAAGCATAGAACTTAACACAAATTTATCATCAACCAAAGTAACAATACAACTAACATTTACTGAGTGGCTACCACTTATTGGGACTGCTATGAGTTAGCTGGAGTTCACTCAAGAACAACTAGTTTGGGTTTTGGTTTGGCTATTGTTCAGATAGGAAAATCAAAGCACAAAGAGGCTGGGTCATCAGGGCAAGGTAACACCACTGAAAAGTACCAAACCCACTACTCTAGCTCCAAAGTTAACAATACTTGACCATTCCAGAAAATGAGAAAGAAGCCTCAAAAGTATTTCAACACTACCAGACTGCAGTGCACTTTTTATTTTCCAGAAATAAAACATATCATGCCTACTTAGTCCCATGGCAACATCATAATATCTCCAAAAGGTTTTTAATGTGTAGCAAACAAGGTAATAATTTCAAGATGTTTCAGCCAAGGAGACAAAGGAAGGATTTTCTATCCAAAGAACTGCTTTACTCTCTTGCATGGAGTAGTTTTTGAAACCCAAAATCTTGGGTTGTTTTCTCTTAATTCTATTTTCTCTCCTATAATTGGACACCGGAAATATTGGTTTAAAGGGAAAGAAGAGGTGATAAAAACTATATAGAAACGTTGCCTTATATAAAATAGCAATCTCCCTCCCTCCCTCCCTCAAAACAGAGAAAACAGCAAGGGAGACTTCTGAAAAGCTTCACCTCTCAAAGGCCAAAATTCTCCTACCTTCTCAGTGGAAAGGTTGGTCTCAGTGTCCTGTTTCTTCTGGGTAAAAACAATGGTGAACACAGCGTGGGAACGGCTACTTGTTTCATTCATGTTGGTGGCTGCCACTGTCCTAAACAAACATAAAGATGACCTTGTAACAATGGAATTCTTAGACTGAAGTTAAACCGGACCAAGGGCTCAGCATTACAAGCATAAAAATCATAAGAAAATTGATTCAAAGATGGCAAGATTGCCACTCACCTGATTTCTCTTAATACTACCTTATCTGTAATCTTATTAAGTTCTCCAATTCCAAAGGCATCCCATCCAAATTACATTTTATACTACAGCCATCCTTTTGTTTTTGTTAAGTACTATACAGTCGACTACGTCTCTTACATGCCCTATGAACAGCAGATCAGAACCTTATCTTGTCCTGCACTATCCTCAAAGTGTTCACCATGTTCAAGCCTATACTTTGGGCATGCTGTCAGGAGGGGCCAGTCCATGAATAAAAGACCTCATGCTGGGAAAGGCAGAATCAGTGAAATAAGAGAAGAATCTTAATTAGATGGACAGACTAGTGGCTCAACAATGGGCTTGAACTAGGCCTTAAGAAACCACCAAAGCATTTACTTTTGATCCTTTATTAGGCTTTCATTTATTCTAGAATGAATTCCGTAACAGGCATACAGACATAATGGCTAAACATTTAATCCTGACTTGATAAAAATCTAACAATGAAATATAACCAAAATTCTAATGTAACTCCACAATCAGAATAACTACGACAGCAATAAATGTGGCCTCAAGCTCCTAACAGGAAACAAAAGGCCTCAAATTATGCCCCAAACCTGTTTTAGGTCTCTTTTCCACCATACCTGGCTTTGTTCCCAGCGTCCATGAGGTCAGCAATGTCTGTGTAGGAAGTGACCGCCAGTTTTGACAGATCTTCCACATATGGTCCAAGAAGTGGATGTTCACGTACACGCAAATTGCCCTTGTTTTTTGGATTCAGCAAATCTCGGACTCTCTCACAGTAAATTTCCATATAACTTACCTAGGAGCAAATTATTCTAGAATCAAAGGTCTTGGATAAGGAGAACCCATTCACAAAAAAAAAGTCAGTCACAAGAGTATAAACATAAGACCTCTGTTACAAAAAGCTAAGGAAAAGTTTATACAGTGATAGATCATTTTTGGATGATTATCAGGCTATAGGGAAGTAGGGAGTCAAAATTAGTAAACAGGTTATAAATACGTATTAAGATGAGTGGAGGGAAAGGTAATATTCCACAAGGAGATGATCATCAAAATATCACCAAAAAAGAGATGACACAGAGAGAAGGATTAATGGGAATCAGAATTACTGGGAGGAAGTGGAAAAGTACAATTATAATGTAGGTACTGAAATTACTATTACTGAATAAAATGTGTATGAATGGTTGGATGAAAAAATAATTTGCTTCGTAAAACTCTACTCAAATGGTATTTTTTTTTAATGTGCATACGAACCATTCTTCAAGGGAGACCATTACTAATTGTTGTTGTTGTTATGTGCCATCGAGTCGTTAATAGCACAAAATAAATATCAATCATTTTAAAAGTACTGATAATTTTTTTTTAAAAGGGAAACTTCTTTAAAAGCTTTACAGTTAGAGACTAGGAACCTGTATCCCATGAAATATCACACTCCCAGCCACTTTTACTTTATTAACATGCACAGATACCACATGGCCTGGGCTACAGTCAACCTTCTGACTCAATATTCTGACTCTCTTAGGGATGGAAAGGAGATTATCAGCCCACTGGCATAAAAGGATCCTACTGCCTTGGGCAGAAAAATACCATTTTTTTGTAACAACAACTTATCAGTATAATGTCTGTGAAAACGCTGGGGATTACTGAATAAGGTTTCTGCAAGAACTTGGAAAGAAGGCTTCTATCAGGGTAAAACAAAGAACATCAACATTCTAAAGCAGGGAAGACCAAAGAAATCAGTGACTAACGCTTTAAGAATGACTACAATATGTGACCAAAGTCTCCACTAAAAAAGGATGAAAGCTGATCAGCACTAAAGGGGATTTTGGCTAGACCAACCCAAGCCTTGAGGAGGAGAGGACCTCGCAAGTAATAAATTTTAGAAATTCTTATCCACTGACGGATCATTGCTATCATAAACACATCAGACTATCTTTTCTAACCTGAGGAAATCAAACATTTATTTTATCTATTCAACTCCCTTCTCTCTAATACCATGCTCACCAAATGCTACAGGGTTCCATGACAGACCAGCTTGCAAGAAGAGATGACACGAGTTTGTTAATGTGAGTGCAATAGTTCTTCCTTGTGAAAAACAAATGAAACAATAGTCAGCTTTCATCACATAAGTGAACCAAGAGACTGACTTTGAAGGATGGTTCTATTTTCAATGTAGCCATAATATTAGATATTAAGCAAGAATGGCTGTGAACTAATGCAGACTTAGCCCATGTCATTCTGTACCACTAAATTCTTCAAACCTACAGCATCATTTCTATTTTTCCATTTTCCATTTCCATAAAGGTGATCTGAAATGGAATCCTTTTCCCTCTTTTCCACTCAAGTCCTGACCTGATTATCTGCTGAACTTGTGTTTTGAAGGTATACTTCAAAATCAGTTTAAAATAACCCTCAAACAATAAACTATCAAGAACCATGAAAGACTCATTGCGAGACTAAAACAAGGGGGGAAAAAATTCTTAAAAAGTCTTTCCAGTAACAAGGTATCCTAAAAACTGAGATTTTACTCCAATAGAAGTATATCTAAACTTGGACATACAATCCTATACCCTAGGTCTTAGACTCTTTTCACAGAGGGTATTTACTTTAACCTAAAGAGGTTAAAAGTTGTTCACTATTATTTATTCTCTATTAATATTGACCCATCCAAAGCCATCACTGTTTCTTTTACCTCTGAACCAACTGTTACAGCCCTTCTTTAGCCAACCTAATTCACTGAGGAATGATATGTTCCAGGCACTCTCTAGGCTCTTGACTTAGACCAGTAAATAAAACCACCACAACTCCTTGCCCTGGTGAGCTTATAATTCTTCTAAATAGAAGAAGAATAAGTAAATTATGGCTGACATAGAAGAATTTAATGATACAACATATGATCCAGAGATAATGGTGAGAAAGGAAGAAGTTCAAGTTGCTCTGAAGGAATTGGCAAAAACAAAACCCCAGAAGTTGATGGCATATCATTGGAATATTTCATCAAAGAGATGCTGCCCTGGATGTACTGACCTGTTTGTGCCAAGAAGTCTGGAAGACAACTACCAAATGACTGAAGAGATTCATATTAATTCCCATTCCAAAAAAGGTGACCCAAGAAAGTGTGAAAATTATTGAACAATATTATTAATATAACATGCAAACAAGATCCTGCTGAAGATTATCCAAAAATGCCTAGAACAGCACATTAAGTAAAGAACTGCTAGATGTACAAGCTTAGTTTATAAGAGGCCGTGGCACTAGGGACATTATAGCTAATGTCAGATGGATCTTAGCCAAAGCAGAGAGTATCAGAAGAATGTCTGTGTTTCACTGATTAGGAAAAGGCATTTAACTGTGGGAGTCATAACAAATTGTGGCTAACCTTGCAAAGGATGGGAATCCCAGAACACTTAATTGTGCTCATGTGAAATGTTTACTTGGACAAGGAAGCACTCATAAGAATAAAGCAAGGAAACACTTTATATGGTTCAGGATCAGGAAAGGAAGTGTGTCAGGGACGCATCCTATCTCCATATTTTTTCAGTCTATATGCAGAACAGATCATTTGGGAGATTGAACTTTAAGAGGAGGAATGTGGCATCAGAATTGGAGAAGACTCATCAACAAATTGTATTATGCAAATGACACAACCTAGGTTCCTGAAGCTGAGGAGGACAGACCTGAGGTGTTTGCTGCAGAAGATCAAGGACTGCAGTCCTTCAACATGGATTGAAGCTCAACATCAAGAAAACAAAGATTCTTACCACTGGGCCAATTGGCAGTATCATGATAGACTGAGAAGAGACTGAGATTGTTAACCATTTTACAATCAACACTCTTGAAATATCACTCAGGAAATCAAGACAAATTGCACTGGGAAATCTGCTGTCAAGGACCTCTTCAGTGTACTAAAAAAGAACCACCACAGACACTAAGGTGCAGCTGATCCAGGCCATAGTCTTCACAACTGATTATGCATCAGAAAGCTGGACAACGACTAAGGATGACAGAAGAAGAATCAATGCCTTTGAGTTGTGGTACTGGAGAAGAGTGTTGAACATACCATGGACTGCCAAGAGAACAAAAAGGTCTGTCTTGGACAGGGTGAAATCAAGCTGTTCCTTAAAGGCAAGGATTCTGAAGTACCATCTCACATATTTTGGGCAGGTTGCCAGGAGGGCAAAGTTCTTGGAGAAGGACATTATGCCTAGAAAGGTGGAGGGACAGTGCAGGAGAAGAAGACCCTAGATGAGATGGATTGACTCAGTGACTGGAGTAATGGGAGTAGGTGTATTGGAGACAAGGAGATTGGCTCAAGATAGGGCAGAGTTCAGAGTGACTGTAGGGTTTTTATGAGTTGCAGGTGATTCAATGGCACTTAACAACAAAAACAACATGGTGGAGGAAAATCATCCACAACAAGAGAGATCAAGAGTGCTGGGGTGAAAAGCTGCAGTAAAAAATAAACCTCACCGAGAAAGTGAAATATGGACAAAGACTTGAAGGAGGCTAAGGAGATATCCAGGGAAAGAAAGTTTCAGGAAGAGGAAATCCTAAGTGCAAAAGCCTGAGATAGAAATGTTCTTGGTCTATCTGAGAATGAGCAAAGAATAAGCCACTGTGGCTGGAGCAGAATGAATTATGGGAGAGAAGAAGAAGAGGTAACAGAGTGAGAGGAAGTAACAGAGTTCCCACAAGGTAACTACACTGAAATGCAAATAAGCCTGTGAACTCAGGAAAAAAACTGGCATTTTCTATTATCAGTCATAAGAGCTCAATATTTCTGTATTTTTTTTAAATGGTTATTATATAAAACAATTTAGAGAATGTAACAGAAAACATCTTTAGATCAGCATACTCCTCTCTTGTTGCATGATAATTGCAAGGTACAAATACTTTTTATAGGTCAAGTAAAAAGATCTAAAGCAGCTAAGTAACTGTATAAGTTCTAGAAATCACAATATGTACCATAAGGGGGGGAGGGTTGTTGTTGTTATGTGCTGTCGAGTCGCCTGTGACTCATAGCGACCCTATGTACAACAGCCCTAAACTCCGCTCTGTCCTGTGCCAATCGCAC
>NW_006399795.1:3201090-3202544 GCF_000299155.1 Elephantulus edwardii
GATTCAGTGACTGGGGTAATCGGGATGGGTGTGTCAGAGGCAGTGCGGTTGGCGCAGGATAGAGCAGGGTTTAGGGCTGTTGTGCATAGGGTAGCTATGAGTCGGAAATGACTCGACGGCACATAACAACAACAACAACATGTCAGATGAAGCTTCAGAATCCTTGCCTCCAAGGAGCAGCCTAATTTAACCCTCCCCAAGACGAACCTGTTCATTCTCTTAGCAGTCCATGGTATATTCAATACTCTTCTCCAGCACCACAGCTCAAAGGCATCAATTCTCTATCATCCCTAGTCATTGTCCAGCTTTCTGACACATAGAAAGTGATTGCAAAGACCATGGTCTGTAGCAGGCACACAGAGTGAACCGTTGCTCTCAGTACTTTGGAGAGGTCTCTAACAGCAGACTTTCCCATCACAATACATCTTTTAATTTCCTGGCTGCTGTTGCCAAGAGTGTTGTTTGTGGAGCCAAGCAAACTAAAGCTGTTAACAGTTTCAATCTCGTCACCATCTATCATGATGCTGCCAATTAGCCCAGTGGTGAGAATCTTTGTTTTCTTGATATTGAGCTTCAATCGAAGGCTGCAGTCCTTGACTTTCTGCATCAAGTGCTTCAGATCCTCCTCAGTTTCAGCAAGCAGGGTTGTGTTCACCTGGATAATGCAGACTGTTGATGAATCTTCCTCCAGTACTGATGCCACATTTCTCTTTATGGAGCCCAGCCTCCTGGATAATCTGTTCTGAATATAGACTGAAAAGGTATGGAGATAGGACACATCCCTGGCACACATCCTTCTCAATTTCAAACCATTCCATATTTCCTTGCTCTGTTCTAACAACTGCCTCCTAGTCCAAATACAGGTTTTGCATTAGCATGATCAAGTGTTCTGGGATTCCCATTCTTCTAACAGTTAGTCACAGTGTATAAAACAAAAATCTCTCCACACATGAAAAATTTCTATTGGGGATTTACCTTTAAATAGCTATAAAATTTTAAGAATTTTTGCTTAAAAATGATCAGAAAATGTATATAACATTTCTCTTAAAGACCATTTATCAGTAGCCATAAAATAGGGGGAAAAACCCAACAACCCTAAGTAATTCTATACCTATACTCAGGAACTTCATTATCACTAATATTAATGTAGAAAATACTGAAAAATTAGAAGATGGAAAAGTACTTGAAAAGATAAGTGTATATGCTATAACCTAATTATATAATAATCTAATACATGTGTGAGTTCAAGGGAAAAATTAGAGGAATTAACTTCATTAAAAATTGGGAATTAGGGGAGCTCTGGTGGCCTAGTGGCAAGGAGCTGCAACTACAATCCCAGAAGCGAACGGTTCGAATCTACCAGATGCTCTGCCGGGGAAGGAGGGACAATCTCCTCCTGTACCAGTCAGATCTGATTTGACGGTACACGCACACAAAAATAATTAAAAAAAAAA
>NW_006399795.1:3202644-3213309 GCF_000299155.1 Elephantulus edwardii
AATGCCTTTGCATAGTCAATGAAACACAGATAGACATTCCTCTGGTATTCCCTGCTTTCAGCCAAGATCCATCTAACATCAGCTACAGTATCTCTAGTACCACGACCCCTTCTAAACCCAGCGTGGACTTCTGGTAGTTCTCTGTTGATATGTTCCAGTTGTTTTTGGATAATCTTCAGTAAAATCTTGCTTGCATGTGCTTTACCCCATAAGGGGGTAAAGAAAAAAAATTAGAGCTTGTTTTAAAGACAGCTAAAATTTCTCAGAATGGGCTGATGTTAACAGAGTATCATGTGCTAGGAATTTCAATTACTATGAAAGCTAAAAGAGACTGAAGTGATACCTTCATAAAGCTTACACAAAAGAATATTTCAACTAAAATGTACAAAAGCAGTAATAGCTATCTTGTTGAAAAAGCCAATGTAAACACGAGATGGAAAATAACTGTCCAAGTTTACAAGCAATTATGAGGAAGGAAAAGAATGGAGTATATACTAAACTTTGAAAAAACGTAGGCCTGCAAAAAAAACAGTAACAATATAATATAAAAGAGGAAGATTTCATACAAATGAATAAAAACACTAAGCACGCCAAAATTTAAAAAGTATCTGAGTAATAATATAAAAGATGTTTAATAGCATTAATCATCTAAGCCATTTAAACTTAAACAAATTGAGAAATTGTCAAATTGGCAAAGATTTTAAAAAGGCTAATTCTAAACATTGACAAGAGCATAATGGGTATTTATATTCTCTTGGTGGGAAAAAAATTAGGGCAGTTTTTCAAATGTATTATCTGACAAGCAGGATACATATAAAGGAAATAATCTGAAATGAAGGCAGAGACTTCTGAACAAGCAATTAATGACACATTCATTAAAACTAAATTTAAAGTTTAAAGACACAATTATCAGGGGAATGATGATCTGTTAACAGTCATAATTTGGTGAAAGTGGAAAGTATAGGCCTCTGGTTTTAATCCTGAGTAGTACTCACCTCAACAGAATAAGACATTTCTTCATTACAGTTGTCATTGATTTTCTCAAATAGCTCTTCACATAACTACAGAAGCAGAAAGAAAAGGGCATGAATAGCTTAAATCAGAAAAGTTCTAATTAACCAAGAGTGCTAAGTGGCTTAGCCACAGTTCCCTCTTAAAAATATTAACAACATTAACACTAAGGCACAACTAATGCTTTAAACAAAATAAAAGGAAAACTGAATGCCTTCTACCATCTATACTCTTTAGTCTCCCTCAGCAATAACACTTTTCAGTAGTCAGAGAAGTCTCATTTGAGGAAAGGGGAAATTTTGTCATCTATAGAGGAGTCACTGTCACATTTAAATTTATGTGGATTCAATCTTTTTTTTTTTAAATTTTATTAGTTTTAATGAACATTTACAGAGATTTTGGGTTTTCATTCATTCATTGTTGCACTGTTTTTTCTACCCTCCTCCCCAGTTCGTTCTCCTCCCCACGCCCCCCAAGGATTCAATCTTTCATACTATAGGAGGGTAACTCTCTCCATCTTCAGCTTTCTTATTATTATAACAACAGCAAAACTACTATTAAATTATATTTCACGCATATTTTTTATATTATACAAGATTTATTATTATTATATATTGACAGTTACTATATATATTTTACATAGGTAGTTACATTATAAATTTACTTTATACATTATAAATTTAAAAGCTAATTTTAGGGATTTTCATGAATAATTTGATGCTATAAATTTTTGCTTTTTCTCCTAAAAGGGAGGAGCTATTCAGCACTATCTTTTACCTCCAGTCTTTATGAGAGATGCTGTTATCTCCACATAAATGCACCTCTAACCGAAATCATTGTTACATATCAAAATGATAAAACTCCATATTCTCTAACCTTGAAATTTATTGAAAAGATTCTTTTTAAATAAAAATAATTAATAAAACCTACTAAGTTTTCATTTGCTATCCCTTTAAAATTAAGGTAATCAATAAACATTTTGAAAAATATTAACTCTGCCCTGGAGACTCTCGAAGTTTATTGTTGTTGTTAGGTGCTGTCGAGTTGAGTACAATTCATAGAAACACTATGAACAACAGATATGGACCTTGTACTATCCTGTGCCAGCCTCACAACCTTTGAGACATTTAAGCCCAATGCTGCAGCCACTGTTTCAATCCACCGGGTTCAAGGTCTTCCTCTCTCTCTCTCTCTGTCCCTCCACTCTTCCAAGCACGATGGCTCCCTCGAATGAAAAATCTCTCCTAGCAACATGCCCAAAAGTATGTGAGACAAAGTTTCATCATTTTTTTCCTCTAAGAAGGACTTTGGCTGTAACTTCTCCAAGACATTATTATTTGTCCAGAAGTCTAAATAGAATTAAAATTTACTACAAATAAATCTTCTGAACGGTAATCACACTTTTGAACAACTATACTTTTGCATTAAAATAAAGCATGCTAAAGATCTACCAGAAATGATACATATAAAATGTATCTCATAGCCTAGTGGTAAGAAGCTGTGCCGTAATCAAATCCATGAGCTGCTCCTTGGCAGAAGGATGGGCAATTTTCTCCCACACAATTTACTGCACCTAAAAACCCACTGGAGGGTAAACTATGGGTCGGTTCTGAATCAATGGTACAACAACAATTACCAAGAACCCCCAAAACACAGATATTAAAATTAAAGGGAAAGGAGGGAGAAAATAGGCATGGATCTCTGCTATAACCTGTTGCTGCTGTTAGATGCCATCGAGTAGACAACTCATAAGAACTCTTTGAACAATGGACATGAACGGTTACCTTATTCCATCCTCATCATCTCTTGTGACGGTGTCATTCCATCTCGTTTAGGGTCTTCCTCTACTTTCATTGACTCTGCTATAACCTACTAGTGAGAAACTACTACAGAGAGGTGGAAAGTAATGACTCCAGACTACCTTATCTGCTCCTAGGACCTGGCTCTGCACTAATTAGGGCAGGTGACATGCCCTGTGAATCAGTCTCTTCATCTGTAAAATGAAGTTATCAGAGCACCTACCTCATGGGGTTATAGGAGGGTTGTGGTTGTTGTGTAGGATAAAGTCAGAACTGACTCATATCTTACCCTCCAGGGGGTTTTCAGAGGCAGTTAATCACATGGGAAGAGAATGCCCATCCTTCTCCTATAGAGCAGGTGGTGGTCTTGAACCGCATGCCTTGACGACTGAAGCACAGCTTCTTGCCACTAGACCATCATAGCTTTTTGGCAAGCACTTAAATCTATGCTTAGCATTTAGTGTTACATAATGTTTTCCCTAAATAGCACCACAGTTATTATCACTACTACAAAAGACAACTGCTAAAATGTTTCAAAACATTTAAGTATGGAGAAAAATGTATGTCAGTTTTATAATTTCCTTTTTAAAAAACCTTCCTGTTATTTATTAATAATTAAGCATTTAAAGTATATGACTGAATTTAAGATTATGGTCCAATAACCTATTAGAAAAAGCTATTCTTGTCCCCTTAATAATTTTATTCTCAAAATACAAAGTTAGTGGCATTATGTTAATAATAAAAGAGTACTTTTCATCCAAATATAGTTAATAAGAGTAAACCACGTTCCTGTTTTTAAAAATTAAGTTCTAACTACCTATGTCAGAAGTTACCTTCATTAGCAGAATATTAAAAAATCCAAAACTAATATTAAGTGATCTTGAATAAAGGATATATCAGACTGTAGAAAGTGTAGCATGATAGACAGCATTAAGTTAATAAAAGTTAGCATTAAGCTAAAAAGGTAAGAAAAGATATCTGAAAGACATATCATATACACATAAGTATGTCTCAAATGTTTTATTCTTTTTAGCCAGACAAGTTAACTTTCTTTTTTTTTTTTTAGCCGAATTAATAAAGTTTATTTTTAGTTCGAACCTGGGCTCCTGTGTGCTAACACAGCAGCGATCCACTCGAGAGAACAAGTTAGCTTTCTAATGTTTCATGAAATTAAAGTTTTCTTATTTCTTGAATATCTCAGATACATTTCATAGATTCTCAAAAAATAAAATTGACAAAAATTAACAAAGTGCTAATTTTTCTGCCTTTGTAGACAGATACTCTTCCACAAGACTGTAAATTACATGCTCTTTCACTAGACTGTAAATTATTCTGAAAGGGACAGATTTTCATCTTTATGTCTTGCATGTGACATTTCCTTAATAAATGTTTGATATATAACTATTAAAGTAATTAAAGACTAAGAAGACGTTGAATGGAAAAGGAAGGAGGAGCAGGTGCTGTCTCATTTCTCACCTGTGGAATGATGCCAGCTTGGCTTTCTTCTTGTTTGCCCATCATTGTATAAGATTTCCCAGCACCAGTCTGCCCATAGGCAAAAATACAGACATTGTATCCCTCAAAGGCATGTAAGAGCATTTCTTTTCCAATATCATTGTACACACGGTTTTGAGATGCAAAGCAGGGATCTTCAGGCTGTAAAAAATGAAAAAGACAGATATTATTTTACTCAGACCATTTTGTATACTGATTTGATAGTCTTGGTAATAAACCAACAATGTTCAGTCACCTAAAATGTACTTATATTTATATTAAATTTATATTTTTAAAATCTCCTCTACAGTGTTTATTTTTCTCATTAAACACAATCTCAAGCACGTCCTTTCTCTTCCCCTCATCCTAAATACATACACACTTAAAATCATCCAGGTCAGTCATATATATGTATTTTTTCATTCATTCATTCATTCATACATACATAAAAAATTATCTGGAAAGACTACACATAATTTTCTATACTTTTAAAAGTAACTCATTTCTACTCACTCTTCTGGGGAGCTCCAAGAAAATTTCCCTCAGTGTAAAAGTCAATAGTCTTTCTACTTAAAAAACATCAAGTTCATGCACGCCCATGTTTATCGTGGCTTTGTTCACAATAGCAAGGAGTTGGAAACAACCTAAGTGTCCATCACAAACGAATGGATAGAGAAGCTGTGGTATATTCACACAATGGAATACTACGCTGCATTGACAAACAAGGAACTTATGCAATATTATTCAAAATGGGTGACCCTGGAGGACATTATGCTGAGTGAAATATCTCAGTCACAAAAGGACAAATACTCATAGTGCCACTGTTGTACAACAGGACTAACATGGGGGTTTGGGGGAGACTGAGAAAGATGGGATAAATTATGTATACTGCATTGAAACAGATGAGGGAGAAAACTGTTTAAAAGGGATATGTGATTAGGTATCATTGTCATGAATGGAGTCCAGAGCGAAGGCTGCATAGTGGAGTGGACCTGGGGGGTGGGATTGTAAAACAATGAAAGAATTCTTCTTTTACTTTTCAAAGGGGGGGGGGCAGGGAGAAAAGTGTAACAATGAATGAATGGAAATCCAAAGTCTCTGTAAATTTTCATTAAAATTAATACTACTACTACTAATAATAAAGTAAAAAAAAAGTCAAGTTCACATGTGAAAGTATCTTTTTGAACTTGCACTAGGTAGTGTGTTATTTCTCACTAAACTCAGTTCTCAGTAAAGGATTTTTCCCCAATTCTTTCAACAGGCTCTTCCCTAGGCAATTAGGTTTTGATGCTAGTTTAAAACATTGTCTCACTTTTCAACACAAAATAGAAAAAAAGAAATTGCTTAACATTCTTGAATGAAACATGAAATAAACTGTAGTTTAGAAACAATCCTAAATTCTAGTTTAGGAAGTCAGTAAGATTTGAGGTACTGAGAAAGCTCCACTGCAGTGGGAGCTTTGGTAGTCTAATGGTAGGGAGTTATCCTGCAAACCCAAAGGCAAGCTGTTCAAATCCATCAGCTGTTCTAAGAAAGAAAGAGGACTAATCTCCACCTGTGTGATTTATAGCTCTGAAAACCTGCCTGAGGGTCAGCCATGAGCCAGTCTGACTTGACAGCACAAAACAGCAACAATATTGAGTAAAAATATCATGAATGGCCTGGCCCAGGTACTTATAACCTTTATTTTCCTTGTGGACTTGCATGTGCTTTCAAAATGTTAAAATCACACCATTCCTCCACCATTAAAAAGAAAAGTACACCACTTCACTATAGACCCTCTTATCTGTTTACTCTTTACCTGTGCTCCCTACTCCCTCAAAATTCAGCCGACAATCAACAATACACTAAGCAATCTTTAATTTGGATATTTCCAAGTTCTACATGTATAACTGTTCATAATGAGAATAATGAATCATTTCATTCTGAAATGATCTCTAAATCACAGGTTTTGAACCTGAGGTTCAGTATAAATCTTGTGTAAACTAAAATCAGGAGTGAGAGTAAAAAATACATATACAACAAAATATTTGACAGTAAAGCTTTATATAAATGTAAATATGCAGGGACACACATGCACACAACCTTCCCACCAACCGAAATACTTTATTAAGGAGAATACTTAGAAAAGCATTCACGAAACAGGCATCAGATATGCTCTGGTAATAGGACAGAGAGAGAGGAACAGAAGGCTGAGTCCTGACACTCGCATCTGTGGCAGCAAGCTGCAGCACAAGCACACTCACCGAGGTATGAGACCAGTAGGAGTAGTCGAAGCTGAAGGACTTTGGAGCTTCCTTCGGGTTCTTTGGGTTAATAATACCTAGAGAAGAAAAATGTTTATGTCACTCATGTATGCATACTCTTTAGTTCCACAAGGATGTTTTTACATGAAAAACATCAAAATCAATAAATTCAACCACTGAATCTGATAAAGTGCAACTTAAAAAATAAAAGTAATCACCTTCTTGAGAGGTAACCTATTCAACAATGAATGAATTAAATCTAACTTTTGTGTAAACTTTCATTAAAATCAGTGAAAATAAAAAATATTAAAAAAACAAAATAAAAGATGTAATCTTCATTTGGCATTTGAGAAAAATCTAAACAACATTTACTGGGAATCATTAGGATTCAAAACAGACCCTAGTACACAGAAAGTGCGCCATAAATATTTTCTAACAGAATGTTAATCCTCCCTGAGAAACTTAACCAAAATTTGGAAATGGAGCAGGTTACTACTTCAAGGTGCTTCATAAGTCTTTGA
This sequence comes from Elephantulus edwardii, assembly GCF_000299155.1. NCBI lineage: Eukaryota > Metazoa > Chordata > Mammalia > Macroscelidea > Macroscelididae > Elephantulus > Elephantulus edwardii. The sequence goes on from NW_006399795.1 coordinate 3,209,716, forward strand.
AAGAATCCAGTACAACAGAAATAACTACTCTTATCACTCTCTGAAATGCCTTTCTGAATTAACATCTAAACAACAAAACTCATTCAACCATTTTCACACAGTTCATGACAGTGGTAACATACTTTATTTATAATGTGTCATCATTTTATTTCTATCCATATTGTTTCATCACATTAATTTTGACTCTCTGCTCCTTAAAGTTCTCAATTGTATTTTAGCATAGCTGTAGTCTATTTAGGGAGTTCTAGTAGGTAAATAATTGCACTGCAAACTCAAAGGTAGTCAATTCAAATACACCAGCTACTACTCCTTGGGAGAAAGATGGGTAATCTCCTCCCATGTGATTAACAGCCTCTGAAAGCCCAATATGAGTCGGGTGTGACTCTACAGCAAGGGGGGGGATTGTTTATTTAATTTCATGCATGTATTCTTTAAAAGCAAACACTTTTCATTAAATAAGCTAATTTGTACAAAGATGCCTTCATAAGATTATTTTCAGTTCAAGGCTTAAAAGCTGTGAAACAAACTCTTCAAAGATCTTACTTTTGGCTCTTGTTCTGTCTCTGTCTCTCTCTCTGCTAGATAGCCCTGTTTCTGAAATGCACAGCTGACAAACTAATATATTACTACAGAATCATAATATATAATTATATGTGGAAATAAAAACTATTAATTAATGTGTAGAATATTAAAAGGAGGAAAATTAAGTTTTGACTGAAAAGCATGATGTCTCACTGCTCACAGTAGTGATTTGTTGTGCATGTCACTCAGTTAAACTATCCTCCAGGGACTGACTTAGAATGCTGAGGAGCTTACTTACCCTTCTTTCTTATATATGCAAAACTCTAGCAAGCTCATTTCTCGTAAGAGAGCACCCTTTATAATATATGGTGAGAGAACCCCCTTAAACAGTGGCCATTTTCAACCAATCCACTTCTCTAGAGCAGGACATCCTAGGCTACCAGTGAGATCAGGATTAAAAACTGTCTGGAGAAAAAGCTGTCTGGGACAGCTGCTGCTCAGGACACAAATAGCAACAGTTGCTACTGTGCTTAGTTCTCCTGCTGGATTGCAGGGTAGGGCTAAACTTCTGCTCCAACCTCAAATGCTGACAGAGTATTAGTAAGGCTCCCACTGCACATAATCATGTGACAGAATTGGCTTGAAAAAGAACATCTTTCCACACACAAATGGTAATCTAAGCAACAAAAAGTACTTCTAACCAAAAGACTCCCTAAGATTTAAATAATAGCCAAAATTCAGGAAGCACTAACTGTAAGCTGTAAGCACTTTCTATATATTAGCTTACTTAACATTCCCAACTATACAATGAGGCAGATGTTTTATTATCTCTCTTTTACAGATAAAGAAATCATCACAGAAAGAGTAAATAATTTATTCATGACTAAAGAGCTGGTGGCAGATCCAGGATGTGAATTTGGAGAGTTTGGCTCCAGAGCCCAGACTCTAAATCAATACAGTCATCATTTAATGCTTACTCCCTAGAATTCAGCAATTCCCAAAGCAAAATACAGTGAAGTAAAACAATTTTATGCTTATAAAATATGAACATATTACGTAAATATTCTTTCCCCTAAGCAATACCACAGACTTGTTTAAAACTTGCTACTACTTAAAATTGGGAACTATGTAAGATTCTAGTTCCTAGGAAATGAAACACCACCCCAGCACACACAAAACTCTACGAAGAAAATAAAAGTTAACAGCACACTGTGTGAGCCAACTTCCAAGTTTCATGTGATCGGCAGTAGTAAGGAAAATGATGAGACAGAAGGCATGTAACCTAGTCTTCACTCCTCAAAAACACAAACACTTCTAACAGCTCAAAAATATGCCATCATAAATCCATCAATTCAGTTTACTCATTCTTTTATAAATTTTGCCAAAAATAACTTAAGAAAGATCCAGTTCTCAAAACTCATCATTTCTCCCACTTCTCTAATGTTGTTGTTGTTATGTGGCGTCGAGTCGCTTGCGACTCACAGCGACCCTATGTACAACAGCCCTAAACTCTGCTCTGTCCTGTGCCAATCGCACTGTCTCTGACACTCCCATCCCAATTATCCCAGTCACTGAATCAATCCACCTCACAGAGGGCCTTCCCCTCCTGCGCTGTCCCTCCACCCTCCCAAGCATGATGTCCCTCTCCAAGGACCGGTCTCTCCTCACAACATGTCCAAAGTATGTCAGACGGAGCCTCAGAATCCTTGCCTCCAAGGAACCACCCGGTTTAACCCTTTCCAAAACGAATCTGTTTGTTTCCCTAGCAGTCCATGGTATATTTTTTTCCTGATTTTTATCCATTATAACAGGAAGAACACAGAGAGATTTGTATTACAAAAGACTGTTGTGGTTGTTGTTGTTAGGTGCCACTGTTATTAGGTAATAAGTATGACGCATAGCAACCCTATGAACAACAGATCTGAACCCTATTCCATCCTGTGGCATCCTCACACTTCCTGACACATTAGAACTCATTGTAGCGGTCACTAGGTCAATCCACCTGGTTGAGAGTCTTCCTCTTCTTCGCTGACCCTCCACCTTTTCACGCATCATGTTCCTCTCCAAGGAATCGCCTCTCATAGCAAGATTGGGAAATAATATTAAGCACAATAGTTCCCATGTCAAGGTCAATAAGATAAGATATAGTGGTGCCTACTTCCAATTTATTTCTCAGGAAGCACACGCTTCAGAATGAACTGATGGTAATGAATATGTTCATTATATAACTATTCTGAATAACATAAAAGCGGACATAAACATCCTACAAGGAATGTACTTAAGGTATTTTTTTTTGTTTGTATTGAAACGGCAACATCCTATTTTAAACATTATGTATTTCATCAAAGTGTTAGAAAGCAAGGATGTAACTTTTAGGCAAAGAGTGACTCAATCACTGTATCTTAAGTACCTCATATGCATGTTGCTCTGGTGGCCTATGGTAAGGAGTTGTGCTGTCAACCCAAAGGTATGCACTTTGATTCCACCAGCTGCTCTGTAGGAGAAAAATGAGCACTCTCCTCTAATGTGATTTGTAGCCTTTAAAAACCCATCATCTTCACAACCTTCTGTAACCTATAGCTTTGGAAAGCCTCCTTTCTGCACTTTGGGTGCCATCTGAGCACTCGGGAAGTAAAAATGGTTCAGTATTCAGAAACACCACAGGTTTCTCAATATCTGTACTGAAAACTAAAATCTTTGTGTTTGTTGTTGTTGCTGTTGTTGTTATATGCCATTGAGTCCCCTGTGACTCTCAGCAACTCTATGTACAACAGCGCTAAACCCTGCTCTATCCTGTGCCAATCTGTTTCTGACACATCTACCCTTATTACCCCAGGCACGGAATCAATCCATCTCAGAGAGGGTCTTTCTCTCCTGCGCTGTCTTTCCACCCTCCCAAGCATGATGTCCCTCTCCAAGGACTGGTCCCTCCTTGCAATATGTCCAAAGTATGTCAGATGACCTCTCGAAGGTACTAAGGAGCAACAGTGTCTCTCTGGAGACTAAGGTGCGCCTGATACAGGCCATGGTCTTTGCAATCACTTGTTATGCATCAGAGAGTTGGACAATGAC
>NW_006399795.1:3215041-3251845 GCF_000299155.1 Elephantulus edwardii
AAAAAATTTTTTTAAAAATTGGGAATTAACCTACTGTTAAAGGTATGCTAAAAAAACACAATAAAATATTTTTTAAAATGTTAATAGTTATGATAGATAGAAGACAGACTCAGGTTGTCAATAATTTCATATTACTTGGATCTATAATCAGCACCCATGCAATAATTTCATTTTACTTGCATCTATAATCAACACCCAAGATAACAGCAGTTAAGAAATCAAAAGATGCGTTGCACTGGGAAAATTTGCAGTCAAGGACTTCTTAATTGTTTTTTACGCATCTAAAAACTGGGCAATAACAAGAATCAGTGAGAAGAATCTATGCCTTTGAACTGTGGTGTCGTTGAAGAGTATCTGGACTACCAAAAAAAGAAATAAATCTGTTTTGGAATGAGTACAATCAGGGTGCTCCTTGGAGGCAAGGATGGTGAAACTTCATCTCTCATACTTTGAGAAGGTTGTCAGGAGGGGCAAGTCTTTGAAAAAAGACATCATGCTAAGAAAGGTAGAGAGTCAGTTGAAGAGAAGGTACTCAATGTCATGTACTATGTCATGAGCTGGAATCCGTTCTATAGCAACTGGTTATGGAATTCCTGGGTGGTGCAAATGGCTAAATGCTCAGTTATCACCCAAAAGTTTCGGAGTTCAATTGCATGTAGAAGCACCTCAGAAGAAAAGCTCTAGCGGCACAGACAACAGGGAGTTCCAAAGGCAGTTCCTCTCTGGAGGTTCTCTGCAGTGTGGTGGTTGGTTTTTGTTGCCGTTAAGTTGGAACTGACACATAACTGACCCTCCAGTAGTTATCAGAAGCAGGAAACTGGGGAGGCATAGATCACCCATCTTTCTCTAGAGGAGTAACTGACGCATTTGAAAGGCTGGCCTTTGGATTGGCAGTGCAACTATCCATGCAGTAGGCCACTAGAGTCTTGAATGACTGAGTGTTAGAATAATTTTCTGGACTCCTCTAGAGTTTTTCTTTAGGCTGGCCACTGACTTCCTTAATTACTCCCTTACTCATCCTCATCTCTGGGTATTGGTTCTCCATCACGTCCAAGTTCTTCCTGGTGTCAAGGCTGATTTCCTGAGAGCAGTCTCAGAATCTAAGACTTGACTGTATCTTTCTCCAGTCATATGAGCAGATGATGTGCATTTAACTTCCCTCTATAACTTTCATACTGTTTCCCTTCTATTGTCAAACTTTTTATTCCTCGAATTGTAGCTGACATATATTACCAACTGAGAAGAGCAAGACAGACTTTTTTATGGAAAGACTTTATGAAGAACCATATTCAAGGTAAATATTAAATGCCTTCAAAATGATTATGACAAAAAAAAAAAAAACCACAACACCATTTCAGAGGTTCACTGATGAACAAAATTGATCATTATCTCTCTTGGAGCAATTCTGAGTCAAAACTGGCCTTGCAAAGACTAGGTAAATCTCCAAATTTACTCCTATTTTTTCCTTGCCTTCTAACTACGATGCAGAAATAATGTTTTAATTACTGAGTCCTAGAAAATAAGGCCATCAAAACAAAATTTGTACTTAAAAGCCTTCTTATTCTCCAGAATAAATTTGTTTATCTAATATCTAAGACTCTCTATGTTGCAATTATACTGTTGTTAGCAAATTACGAAGATTTGCCTGCAACTATAATTAACATATCATCCTGGCAACACTGTAACTTTATATTAACTCTTCTAACAAAGAATGTTCTGGGTATGTTAAAAATCCAGAAATATCTCCAGCACAATCTTTTTCTTCTAAAAGCTCAAATACCCCAAATGAAGAAAAAGTGACACACAATTAAATTACTCCTTGGAGGTAAGGATTCTGAAGCTTCGGCTGACATACTTTGGACATTGCAAAGGGACTAGTCCTTGGAGAGGGATGTCAGGCTTGGGAGGGTGGAGGGGACAGCATAGGAGGTGAAGACCCTAGATGAGATGGATTGATTCAGTGCCTGGGGTAATGGGGTAGGTATATCAGAGACAGTAAGACTGGCACAGGATAGAACAGAGTTTAGGGCTGTTGTTGCTGTTGAGTCGCAGGTGACTCGACGGCACATAACAATGCTATTTATACTCTGAAATTGTAAAACCAAAACCTATAGGTAACCTCTAATCAGAATAACTAATACAGTACTAGAAGATAGCATAAAGCATTTTGCCAGAAAGCAGACTTGAGTAAAAACATTACAATCATAAAAACTTCATGGTCATTTAAAATAAGTTCCAACAGACCCCAGTAGGAGCTCTTCTAGTGGTGGACTCTGGAAGCTTGTTGTGCTCTAGGCAAAATAAACTCGAAATTTTCTAAAACAAGGATAATACTACTTTAGGGAGGGATCTCTGGTGGCCTAGTGTTAAGAGGGTATGCAATTCAGAAGGCACGTGGTTTGAAACCACCAGCAGTTCTATGCGAGTAGGACAGACAGTCTTCTCCCATGAGATTAATTACCTCTGAAAACTGGATGAAGAGTCAGCTATGAGTCAGTTCTGACTTGAGGGTAAACTACCACCACCACCATCACCACCACCGCGACTGCCACCACTACTTTAAAGAGATTCTTGACAGCAAATCTTCCCAATGCAATATGCCTTTTGAGTTCTTAACCAGGGGAGTTGACTATGAAAACAAGTAAAATGAAATTGGTGACTGCAGTCTTTTCTCAGGCTATCATGATGTTGCCTGCTCTATGTTAGAAAAGAGGCTACACAGTGAATTATGAACTTTAATACACTCATTCCTTTTTAAATATTAAAATAAAAACTAAGCAGTGATTATCAACATGTTGTTGTGTGCTACTGAGTCGCCTGTGACTCACAGTGACCCTGTACAACAGCTCCAAAGCCTGCCCTGTCCTGAGCCACTCTCACTAACTCCAACACACCTACCCCATGGTCTCAGTTACTGTATTGATCCATCTCATCTGGGGTCTTCCTCTCCTGAGCTGTCTCTCTACCCTTCCACGCATGAGGTCTTAAGTATGAGAAAGAGCTTCAAAATCCTAGCCTTTAAAGAGAATCTGGTTTCATCTTCTCCAAGAGACGTGTTTGCTTGGCAATCCATGATGTATCCAAGACGCTTCTTGATATACACATGGACTTCACCTAATGGACTACAAGAGGAGTCAGACTAACTATATCTCTGGAAAAAAAATCAATGGAGAAGCTCAGTATCAACTGTAAAAACAAGGTCAAGAGTTGATTGTGAAACAATTAGTCATGTGCAAGTTCAGCTGAAGCTGAAGAAAATGAAAACAAGTTCACCTAAATCAAAATACAACCTCGAGTCTATCTCACCTGAACTTAAAAACCATCTCAAGAATTTGATGCTTTGAACACTAATGACCAAAGACTAGATGAGCTGTGGGATAATATCAAGGACATCATTAATGGTTCTTAAAGAAAGTTCTTAAAAGGTCACTGCAAAAACAAGAAAGAAAGAAAAGGCCAATGGGCCTCAGAAGAGACTGAAATTTGCACTAGAGGCCAAAACAAAATAAATAAATGCTAAAGTAAAAGCTATAAACAGAAGATTTCAAAGGGAAGCTTCAGAAGACAAGGCAAAGTATTACAAAGAAATAAGCAAACAGCCAGTGTTTAGAAAACTAAAGGAGAACAAATTCAAGCCCCAAGTTCCAGAACTGAACGGTTTTATGGGTAAAATACTGAATAATGCAGGATATATCAAAAGATGAGAGAAATATACAAAGTCACTGCATGGAATTGAAAACAATAAATATTAAGAGAAGGAAGGCATACAGTGCAGTTCAGAATGAGGACTCTACACAACTCATCTTCATTTTCTACTTCTGAAGTCTAGATATATGACTCAAGCAAGTTACTGTCTCAGCTCATTCATCTGTGAAACAGAGAAAAAGAAAAGCATCCTTGAGGGACGACTGCAAACATTAACAAACTAAAATCCAAGATAATTTTATCGGGCATACATTAAAAGATCAATATATTATTATTGTTATTTTTTTGGTTAATTACTTATTATCCTTTCTTGTCTGTCATCACTAAATGGCAATTTACAAAGTTCAGGCTCCACTACTGGCTCTGTCAACCAGAGAGACATTCTCCTGAAGAGAATGGAAAATGTAAAAACAAAATTCCAATTTCTACAAAAGCTCAGGCCTACTAGATCAGTAAGAGACTAGAGAAAGTACCCCACTCCCAGACTACAACCCTATCTAAACTTGGAGCCAAAGTTGTTTCTGTAGCTTCCAGCCAAATTATAGATTGGATTTTATCACCCATGAGTAATGAGATCAAAGCATCAACATTTACTCAAAAGCAAAGGCAAGGGGGGCAGGGAAGGGAAACTAGATCAATGCCAACATAATACACAGATGGAAAGAATGACACACTGTGTCAGAATTTTAACAATTTGATTAAAAATTGTAAGAACCTAATTTACTGTATAAACCTTCACCCAAAATAACAATAAAGTATTAAAAAATTTTTTTAAAGTAAAAGCTCTTTTGTTTTCGCTATATTCAGTTTGCCTCCTCAAAGTAATTCACAATCACAAAAGGAAATCAAGGCAGGACAATGTCACGGGAAACAATAAGTGCAGTTAAATCATTTCCTCATTTGTGCTGCTTCTGCTAATTTTGACCTCAGAGTTTCAATTCTGACAAAAAAAGGGTTTTCCAGACATTTCCTACCTTTTCCCACCCTAAACCTCAATTACTCAGCTGACTTTCCTTCCCAGTGCTTTTCTAATAGTCCCAGTAATGCTTTGATTATTTATCTCTAAATAAGAAAAGACAAAAACTCAGAGCTGGTTGACTTCCAGGCCTATGCCTGCTGAATAACAAAAATCTAATTTCTCGTAGACACTCTCAACAACTTAATGTCCTATTTCTTATTTCTACCTCCTGTATGTACACAACATTGACGGCACATAACAACAACACAACAACATATACTCATTTTTAACTCATTATATGTCTTTTGATCTGTAAAACAACCAAAGTTCTTGATACACTACAGAAAAGAAAATGTACGTTGGCCTAAGATGGGGTGGGAGTTACAATCCCTTTGACAGTCTCAGTAATGGGATTCCAGACTGCTAGCTCCAATTACAGTACTTCACACTCCACTGAGCAACTACCAAAAGCAAAAAAGCACCGAGTTACTGACACAGACTTTTAAAAATGAACTCCAAAACAGCGCCTGAGAATTGCAAAGGCGGCTTTAAAAACCAAACTGGGCAGGGCTGCTGTCTGCTATGAGTAGCCAAGAAATGAAGTACAGTTTAAGGCTACTTGAAAAAGAGTAGCACAGAATGCCTGAGGTGGGGGAGGGGAGAAGGACTAGTACAAAGAACATAAAGCAACAGAAAGAACATTAGGCTTTGTACAGGAAGATTTTATCTAGTCATTTCTCTTGATTATCTGGAATAAAGATGTAAAAACCATGTATTTAGGTATGTAACTCATCAAGACTCTCCATTTAAGAATGAGGATCCAGCCTTTATTCTGAAGCTGTAAATCTTTTCGGGGGGTAGGGGAAGAGACCGCCCATCTATCTCCCATAAAGTGGCTGATTTTTAATCACCAACCTTTCAGTCAGATAACAGCCAGAATAATATTTACTCAGCTACCTGCTGTTGTTGTATACCACTGAGTTGGAATCAACCCACAGCTGAATCTTGGGTGGGTTTTTGGAGCAGTTAATCATAGGGGATAAGACTGCCCATCCTTCTCTGGAGAAGCAGCTGGTGGATTAGAACTGCATTCCTTCAGGATTGCAGCACAGTCTCTTACCACTAGGCCAACAGAGCTACCTTTAAGATTAATTAAGGAATTAAAAATATATACTGCAATAAAAAGTGGTTCTAAATACACAACAACAATTAACTAATTCAGTCATTGGTTCAATTATTTCTGCCTTTACATTCTCATTAAAAATCATTACTTAGGTGCCAAAATCAACCACAAAAAGGAATTTAACAAATACACTTTCAACTATGATCCTATAGATGGCTGCTCAAGTTCTGGATGGCTCTTTATCACACTTGATTTCACTTGATTCTCACAGGGACCTCAGGATATTAGTCTGGGTAGGCATCAGTACCATCTTTTAATAAATAAAGAACTTAAAGCTCTTAAACTTAAAGCTCTCTACTCAAGAGCAACGGTGTTTCTCTGGAGACTAAGGTGCGCCTGATACAGGACACGGTCTTTGCAATCCCTTGTTATGCATCAGAGAGTTGGACAATGACTAGGGAGGACAGAAGGAGAATTAATGCCTTTGATCTGTGGTGCTGGAGAAGAGTATTGAATGTACCATGGACTTCCAAGAAAAACAGATTCATCCTGGAGAGGGTTAAACCAAGCAACTCCTTGGAGGCAAGGATTCTAGGGCTTTGTCTGACATACTCTGGGCATGTTAAAAGGAGGGACAGGTCCTTGGAGAGGGACATCATGCTTGGGAGGGTGGAGGGACGGCGCAAGAGGGGAAGAACCTCTATGAGATGGACTGATTCAGTGACTGGGGTAATCGGGATGGGTGTGTCAGAGGCAGTGCAATTGGCACAGGATAGAGCAGAGTTTAGGGCTGTTGTACACAGGGTCACTATGAGTCGCAAACGACTCGATGGCACATAACAATAACAACAACAACAACAACAACAACAAAGCTCTTGGGTCTGAGAAATGTGAATTAGCTTTTTAAAAAGTACACTTCATAAATACAATAGAGTACTACATATAAGACATACTTTGGGCATGTTGCAAGGAGGGATTGGTACTTGGAGAGGGACATCCTGTTTGGGAGAGTGGAGGGATGGCGCAAAAGAGGAAGACCCTCAATGAGATGGATCGATTCTGTGATTGGAGTGGTGGGAATGAGTGTGTTTGAGACAGTGACGTTTGCACAGGATAGAACGGGATTTAGGGCTCTTGTACATAGAGTCGCTATGAGTCGCAAGCGACTCAATGGCACATAACAACAACAACAACATATATGCAAAACCAAAACTAATACAAAATGTTGACAAGAATATGACAAAATAGGGAGTCTCAGGCACTACTAGGGGAATAAAAAAAAAAAATGAACATTTATCAAAAAGTTAAACATAGATTTATCAAGTTGTTGTGTGCCATTGAGTAGATCCCAACTCACAGCAACCCAAACAGGGCAAAGACCTGTTATACAAGTTTCCTGGGCTGTAACCGAGAGGAGACTCACTAACAGGTTCTGATTACTGATCTCCGAGTCAGCAGCCAAAAGTTTAACCACTGCACTGAGTCTCCTCAGAAGTAATATAAAATCTAGCAATTACATTCAAACTAGGGATATAATAAAAAAAAATAAAACATGTCCATACAGAAACTTGTACATGAATGCTTGTATAATTATCATCAATATCAACATTATTATCAATAGTGGGGGGGGGGGAAAGACAATCCAAACGCTTATCAGTAGAGGAATCTACCTAAAAAGTGAAGAAGTCCTACAACTTGAGTAAACCTTGAAAACAGTGAGTCAGACACAAAAATAAAACTGGTATGTGTTCTTTCATATGAAATATCCAGAATGCACAAAAGCTTAAACACAGAAACAGATTAGGGGTTGCCAGGGCATGCAACAGTAGCGTGATGAGTGATTTTTCAATGGACATCGGATATTCTTTTGGGGTGATGAAAATGTTTTAAAATTATATAGAGATTCCTGTCAAACATTCTTCTAAGTGGTATAGCACTGGTCTGTGCGTTGCTGTACAGAGGGAACTCGTGTTGCTGTGATGCTGAACACTGTGACAGTGATGTGCCAATCGTGGCACTAGGTACCCATGGTGGACAGTGTTGGCTGGAGCTTCCTGACTAACACAAGCCTGGAAGCAGGAGCGACATCCACTTCCGAAATGGCTTGCCTCTGGAAACTCTATGTACGAACAGTGCTCAGGCCGTTCGTTCATAGGGTCGCTATGAGTCGTCTACGACTCAACGGCACCAAACAACAACAATAGAGATAGTGGTCCCACAACACTGTGACTGTTCTAAATGTCACTGAATTATGCACTTTAAAAGGCTAAATCTGTATTCTTTTAATTTTACTTCAATTTTTAAAATAGAATATTGTTATTATTAGTAAAATCTGGTTCATGAAGAACATTTAAGACATGAAGAAATAGCACGTTGGAGTGCAGTTTCAGTTCAGCTGTCTCACTATGGCCTCTGGTTCTCTACCACCATCTGTTGCTGTGGCTGCTGCATCTCTGATCCCAACAGGAAATCTCTGGCCCAGAAGGATGTGCTCTGTACTGGCTGGTTCTTTCCTGGTGGAAGCAAGATTTTTATTTTCTGTCTCTAAATTGGCTCAACTTTAGCCTCACGGGATAACAAAATGTTACCAATCTCCTCGTAAGTAATTTACAGATCTTAATTGTATGTTTCCACTCAAAGAATATTATTTATTTTACTCACAGTATTAGCATAATCCCACCCAGAAATGAGGTGAAAGTCAAATTCAAAATTCAAACTCCTCTTCCTCACTGTCAAGACAAACTGGAACAGATTCATACCTGACTTTCCATAGTGTTTTCAGAGGCTATAAATTGCAAGGAGATGACTGCTCATCTTTCTCCCTTGGAGCAATTGGTAGAATCAAAACACCTGCCTTTGGGCTAGCAGGGTAACTCCCTACCCACTAGGCACTAGGCCATAACCAAAGGCTGTTGCTGTTGTGTACCATCAAGTCAGAACTGACCCTCCGGCAGATTTTCAGAGGTTGTTAATCACTTAGGAGGAAAATGCCCATCCTTCTTCCACGGAGCACCTGGTGGCCTTAAACCATGTGCCTTTGGGATTGCAGTGCAGTTTCTTGCCACTCGGCCACCAAAGTAATATTGAACAATTAACTACTGTTCCACACTTCAAAAGAATTATTCTAGCTGCTCTGATACAACTAGTCTACTGAATGGCAAGGAGACAAGTTAGGAAGTCTTTGTAGGTGGTGGCAAAAAGTAATCAGATCTGGACATATTCCACAAGACTCTCCGAAGAATTAAGAGGATGAGAGAGAACTCAAGGAAGATACCATAGTTTTTATCCTGAGCAAAAGATAGAGATGTTAACAATTAAGGTGAAAGAGTACAGGGAAGCAGGGCTGGAATAGGATATGTGAGGAAAGAAAACGAACAGTTTCATCCTAAAGAGGGTTACACCAGGCTGCTCCTTGGAGGCAAAGATTCTGAGCCTTCCTCTGACATACTCTGGACACGTTGCAAGGAAGGTCCAGTCCTTGGAGAGGGACATCATGGCTGGGAGAGTGGAGGGACAGTGCAGGAGAGGAAGATCCTCGCTGAGGTGGATTGATTCAGTGACTGGGGTAATTGGGGTAGGTGTGTTGGAGACAGTGAGACTGGCACTGGACAGAGCAGGGTTAGGGCTATTGTACACAGGGTCACGATGGGTCACAGGAAACTCGACAGCACATAACAACAACAAACAATTTTAAGGCTGATGTGTCTATTAAACAGCTGCATTAAACTGCCTCCTCCTATAAACGATTCCTTCCCTACCTATATTAGCTTTCATCACCTTCATAGCAGTCCTATGGTTGCAATGCGCAGGCTAAATAAAGTATGACTCATAACACAATAATAGAATACTATATGTTACTGCTTTTAGGTGTCGTTTAGTTGGGAACAACTCAAACAACTCTGTGTATAATGAAACGAAACAGTCGGATCCTGTGCCATTCTCATCATGTTCACACGCTCACTGCTGCAGCATGTGTCAATCCATTGAGGGTATTTTTCTCTTTCATCAGTCCTCTCCTTTTCCAAATATTCTATCTATTGCCAAAGTCTGATTCCTTCTGATCGCATGCCCAAAGTATGTGAGATGAAAACTCATTATCCTTGCTTCTAAGGAACATTTTGGCTATTTCTCCAACACAGATTTGTTTGTTCTCTGGGAAGATTGTATTGTTGCTGCTTTAGGTGCCACTGAGCTGAGTACGACTCATAGCAACCCTATGAACAACAGACCTTAATCCTGTCCTACCTGGGCCATCATCATCATCTCCAATACACTTGAGTCATTGCCTCAGTCACTGTGCAAATCAATCCATCTTCCTGGGGTCAGTCCATAGTATATTCAATATTCTTCAACGACACCACAATTAAGAGGCAACAATTCTTCAGTCTATTTTATTCACTGTCCAATTTTCAGGAAGATACACTGTTGTTAGGTGCCATCGAGTCAAGTATATCTCATAGTGACCCTATGAACAAAAGATCTGAACCCTTTTCTATCCTGTGCCATCCTCACATTCCTGACATACAAGAGCTCACTGGAGCAGTCACCATGTCAATTCATCAGTTTCGCTGACCCTCCACTCTTCCCTGCATTATGTCCTTGTCCAAAGAAAAGCACCTTCTAGCAACATGTCCAAAGTACATATATGGTCATTACAATTATATTCTTAAAGGATGCTTAACAGATTCTCAGCAGAGTATAGAACTGAATTAATGTGCAACACTGGTTATTTAAATACTATTTATAAAATTTGTGCTCAAATGAAGGAGGAAAAAAATTTTTCTGTATACATGAGATCATCAGATCCTAATCTATATTCACTGTTTCATTCATTTATTGACTAGCAAACACTGGTACCACAGTGATTTTTAGTGTTTTTTTTAAAAAAGCGTAGAATTAATATTTTATTGTCATTTATAATCAGATGGCAATCAGGCATATAACCTTCATACTTGTTCTTTTTTGTAAAAAGAGGAAGGAAAAAATGTTTTAAATAGCTGACAGTTAGTTGTTTTCAACAAATACAATTAGCTCAGTTCATTAATAGTGGCTTCAAGCTTTTCCTTGTTAGCACCAGAAAATTTATCCACCTTTTGTCTCTTTTTATAATACTGAAACGTTAGCATGCATTTGACTTCACACTTTAAGGCAACATCCTGAGAATCAAACACTTAAACTTCAAGGAACACCACGTTGTCATATTTCCAGATGATGTTGTTGTTATGTGCCGTCGGGTCGTCTGCAACTCATAGCAACCCTATGTACAACAGTCCTAAACCCTGCTCTGTCCTGTGCCAATCTCACTGTCTCCAACACACCTACCGTGATTACCCTAGTCACTGAATCAATCCACTTCATAGAGGGTCTTCCCCTCCTGTGGTGTGCCTCCACCCTCCCAAGCATGATGTCCCTCTCCAAGGATTGGCCCCTCCTTGCAACATGTCCAAAGTATGTCAGATGAAGCTTCGGAATCCTTGCCTCCAAGGAGCAGCCTAGTTCAACCTCTCTTGGATGATCCATGGTATATTCAATACTCTTCTCCAACACCAAAGTATAAAGGCATCAATTCTCTTTCTATTATCCCTAGTCATTGTCCAGCCTTCTGACGCACAGCAAGTGATTGTAAAGACCATGGTCTGTAGCAGGCACACCTTAGTCTCCAAAGTGAACCATTGCTCTTCAGTACTCTGGAGAGGTCCTTAACAGCAGACTTTCCCATCACAATACATCTTTTAATTTCCTGGCTGCTGGTGCCAAGAGTGTTGACTGTGGAGCCAAGCAAACTAAAGCTGTTAACAATCTCAGTCTCTTTACCAACTATCTTGATGCTGCCAATTGGCCCACTGGTGAGAATCTTTGTTTTCTTGATATTGAGCTTCAATCTATATTGAAGGCTGCAGTCCTTGACTCTCTGCAGCAAGCGCTTCAGGTCCTCCCCAGTTTCAGAGAGGATCTGCGTTATGCAGATGGCACAACCCTGCTTGCTGAAAGAGAGGAGGACACTTTCCAGATAGGGAATGAAAAAAAAGGTTTGATCATTTTGCAAAGCCCACACTAAGTGGCCAGAGAAGTCAAATACTACAAGTTTTTCTCCAGCACTGTTCAGATACACTAGAAAATCTTTCTTGGCCGTTAGGGTCTGACCAGCAACTGTAAGATTAGAAGGAATGGACCTGAACACCAATCAGTTTTACCACAATGTGTTGAGCATTTAGCTGCTAACTGAAAGGTCAGTAGCTTGAATTCACCAGTCATTCACCAGGAGACAGATGTGGCAGTCTGCTCTCGTCAGACTACAACCTTGGAAATGCCATATGGTAGTTCTACTTTGTCCTAGCAATTCACTTTGAAGTGAAATTCTCAATGGCAACAAATAATAAAGATTCATAAGATACTTGGAAATAAGACAGATCTGGTCCTCTTGAGAGCTAATCCTTAGGAAGAGACAAACAAAAATTGAGACAAGGTGATAAAGAATTACTAGTAGATCACTCACTTGATTACCACCTCTTTAGCTAGGAGCTCTGGTGGCCTAGGAAAGGAGTTGTGCAGCCAATCCAAAACTATGGGGTTCAAATCCACTAGGTGCTTTGCAGGAGAAAAATATACAATCACCTTCTGTGTGATGATATACAGCCTCAGAAAACCCAATAGAGGGTCAGCTGTGAGTCAAGTCTGGCTTGGAAGCACATTAACAACAACTTGAGAACAATTTAAGGAATAAATAATCTCAAAAATAAATCTCAATCTGTCCTTTAAATTAAAATAAACATGAGGACTTAAATAGGGTCAGTTCTCAGAAGAAAAAGGATCTAATAAAAAGAATGAATGACACAAATTCTATTTTTTAAAATTATTATTATTGTTTGGGTGTGTGTACCGTCAAATCAGATCTGACTGGTACAGGAGGAGATTTCCCCTCCTTCTCCAGCAGAGCATCTGGTGGATTTGAACCGCAGACACAAATTTTTAAAAGCTCACTCAATCCACCTTTACCTTAATTTATCATGTTATTAAAAGTAATAGATGTATCACAAGAGTAAAACAATATTGAAGGACATTCTAATAACCCTTTATAACCTTCTAGCTTTATATAACCTTTCTGCACTTTGGGTGCCATTTGAAATGGTACATCTAGAGGATTACGGAATTTAAAATGGTTCAGTATTTAGAAATACCACAGGTTTCTCAATATCTGTGCTCAAAACTGAAATCTTTAAATGTTCTTAAAACGAAACCCCTCCATACACACACAAAAACTTCTATTAGTTATAATGTTATCTTTAAATAGCTATAAAAAGAATTTTAAAATATAAATTCCTATGGATCAAGGATCACTATTATGAAAATTTTTGCTTAGAAGAATGACCATGAAAAGTATACAGCCATTTATCTTCAAAGCTATTTATCAGTGTTCATAAAATAGAAGAAAAAAACCCCACCACAATTAAGTAACCGTATATCCACTCTCTAGAACTTCACATAATCACTAAAAATACTGTTGTAAATATTGTAAAAATTAGAGGCTGGGAAAAGTAAATTTAAAGATAGTACATAAATTAATAACAACAACGAGAGAGCTCTGTTGGCCTAGTGGACAGAAAGTTATGCTACCAAGCCAAAGGTGGGTGATTTTAATCTGTAGCACTCAGGCCTGGTTTTAATTGTTTTTGGTCAAACATTCTTCTAAGTGGTATAGCACTGGTCTGTCCATTTGCTGTACAGAGGGAAATTTATGGTTGCTGTGATGCTAAACACTGTGACATTGATGTATCAAATGAGATAATGGTTACCCTTGGTGGACAGTGTTTGGTGGAGCTCCCCAGTTAAAACAAGCTTGGAAGCAGGAGTGGCATCCACTTCCGAAATAGCTTGCCTTCGGAAACTCTGTGAACTTGCAGAAATGATGAAATTTATACAAGCATTCAGGTTTTTCATTCATAGAGTCACTATGAGTCTTCTACGACTTGATGGCACTTAACAACAACAACATATGTTAACAAGCTCATTAAGTAACAATCTACTATGTGTGAGAGTTCAAGGGAAAAAGTAGGCTGGAAGCTTCTTAGAGCCATTGAGAGCCTGGTGCGTGGGCCTGAGGTTTTTTTAAAATTCCTTTGGGCCCTCAGGACTGGCTTTAATTATGTTTGAAATGAACATTTTCCTAAGTGGTACAGCACTGTTCTGTCATTTGCTGTACTGAGGAAACTTGGGAATGCTGATATGGAACCCTGTGCCACTGGTCTGTCAAATGCCCTAATGGTTACACACGGTTGACAATATTTGGTAGAGCTAGTTTACTAATTAAGACAGGTTTAGAAGCAAGAGTGGCATCCATTTCCTAAACATGCCTGTAGAAACTCTATGAAGTTAGATTAAGGTTTTTTGTATATAGGGTCACTACTAGATGGCACTCAACAACACATAACGCCCAGCCCTTGTCTCCATTTTGGAGACTGAATGTACTGGCTGGACTCTGTAAGATGGGCTCTCTTGTTTTGGTTAAGGGTTGGTGTGGATTGTTTGGTGGTTTTTTATTTAAACCTCTAAGAGTCAACAAGACATCCTGTAGGTCCCTTATATTTAAAAAGTTGGACCCAAGGGATTATATTTTAATCCCTTGTTACTATATTTTTGAGGAGCATTCTACAAAATCTTACAACACTCTTCTGTCAATTTGCTGTGCTGAGGTAATCTGGGTTTGCTGTGATGCTGAACCTTGTGCCAATGGGGTCTCAAATGCCTTAATGACAGTGTTTGGTGGAACTCCCAGTTGAAGGCAGGTTTGTAAGCAGGAGTGGCATCCACTTCCTAAATCACAAACCTGTGGAAACTCTATGAACTTGGAGAAACAATGATAGTTATAAAAAGGCCTGTGGTCTTTTGTTCATAGGGTGGCTATGAGTCGTACGTGACTCAATGACAATTAACAACAATAATATATACCTAATGTTAATGGTACACTGGAAACATAATTAAATACTATTTTTAAAGTGTTAATGATAGTTCTTGCCGAATGGTAGAAGTGATTTTTCTTTCTCTGTGCTTTGAGTATTTTCCATTTGCTTTTGTTTTCAGAATGAAAGACAGTTCTTTTACATTAGATTTGACTGTTTAATTCCATTCATGGATATAAGTAAAATAAGTCATCCCCAAAGCAGGGTAAGGTAAGCAGAGAAATTGTACTCTGATGGTTAACAAATTATCTTCCTCGTACTTTTTTTTTTTACTAAATAAAGGCATAAAACTATGAGGATCAAGGCAGTAAAACTTTCTAGCAGGGAAAACAGCAGAAGGCCAATCCTCAAGAACCAGAAAACTTGTCAGTATCTAGGAGGAACCACAGTACGCTACTACTGAAACTCAAACTCATTGTGTGGAGTCAGAACCAATTCATAGCTGACCTTCCCGCAGGTTTTTAATAATCTGTAAGTAACACAAGAGGAGACTGCCCATCCTTCTCCCGTGGAGCTCCTGGTGAATTCAAAACACCAGGGAGATGGTTTGGGTTAGGAGCAATTATTTGCCACAAGTAACTGGAAATTCTCAAGTAAAAGTTTCCTGAGACCTCAAGCCTCAGCTCTGCTCTGATATACTGTAAAACATACTGCAACAGATATGACTGTTTTATAGCCATATGAAATAAATAATTCAATTTAAGAAAACAGTTATATACAGCACATGATGAGAAAAGGATCAAGCACATTCCGTTTACTTCACCTTATTCTGTACCAAGAACTGCTTTCAGGTACATACAAGGAATAAAAAACATTGCCACAGATCTACTTTTCTTACAAGATAGAAAAAAACCATCTTAACAGTTTTATAAAAACCTGCTTTGTATAAGCCCTTACTTGAAATAAGGCAATTTGAAGGACCCTTCAAAGCCAGGTTAAAGGAGAATCGATTGCTATTTATGCTAACTTGTTAGAAAATGCATTAAAAGCTCAAATAGTATCTCTAAATATCAATTTCAGTATTTTTCTAGTACATGGAAAATAAGATGACAATGGAAGCAACTACTATTGCAAAATGATAGTCAAGTTAAAAGACTACTACTCTCTTGTCCACCAGAGCAACCAGAAGATGCATCATCCTCAGCTGCGTTCAGATGCTCCTGTTGTTGCTAGGTGGCATCCAGTCAACCATGACTCACAGCAAACATCAACTACAGATCTGAACCTTGCTCTATATTGTACCATCCTCATGATCTCAAATATACTCAAGCCTATTGTTACAGTCACTGTATTAATCCATCTGCTGAGGGTTTTTCTTCTTTCAGTGATCCTCTACCTTTCCAAGCATGATGTCCTCTTCCAAGGACTGGCCCTTTCTGACAACAACATGCGGAAAATATATGAGAAAAAGTTTCACCATCCTTGTCTCTACAGAGCACCCTGGTTGCATGTTCTCAAAACAGACTACTTGTCTGTTCTTTTAGCATCCACAGGATATTCGATACGCTTCACCAACACCACAATGCAAGGGCTCAGTCAACTCTTCTTGTCATTCTTATTCCAATTTTCAGATGCATAGGAAGGAAGGAAATTAAAATATCATGGCTTGGCTCAGGCACACTTTAGTCTTCAAAATCCACACTGTTGCTCTTTAGCATTTTGAAGAAATCCTTGATAACAAATTTTCCAATATATCTTTTGACTTCTTAACTGCTGCTAACATAGGTGTTGATGATGGATTCAAGTAAATTGAACAGTATGATAAGCTCTATATCCAGCATTTGTGGAAAATTTCAAGATATGCAAACAATTGTGCTTTTAACACCAACATGACGTAACGGATTAATTTTCATGTATGAAAAACTATAAATAAGGAATGAAATGGGTGATATCACACCACAGCCAACTAAATAAAAAAAACAGTAACAAAATACTGTTAAGAACTACAGTCTACCAAATGTGAAAACCTAGGAGAAATGGACAAACTTTTAAAAATTCACTGTCTACTTAAGCTAACAGAGGCAGAAAATTTATGAATTCTACCAAACATACAGAGAAGAGCTGACACTAGTTTTACTCAAATTATTTCAGAATATAGAAAAAGATGGAATACTCCTGAACTTATTCTACGAAGCAAGTATAACCCTAACACCAAAGCCAGGCAAAAAAAAAATTATACACTATCATCCCTCATGAACATAGATGTAAAAATTCTCAACAAAATTCTAGCCAATATAATCCAGTATTATATCCAAAACAATCATTCATCATGATCAAATGGGATTCAAACTAGGTATATACCGAGGGTTCATCATTAGAAAATCAATGTAATCAACTGCATCAATAAAATAGAAAAAGAAACACATGGCCATCTCAATTAATGCAGAAACAGCATGTGCCAAAATCTAATAAAAATAAATCCAATAAATCCTGATAAAAATGCTCAACAAAATAGGAATAGAAAGAAAAGGCAACATAATTAAAAGCATATATACAAAACCAATGTCAAATATTTCTCTCTATAGAGAGACTGAAAAATGAGGGCAAACTTAGAGTGCTAGTCTATGGCATAAACAGAATATACAATATAACAGAAAAAGAACAAGTAGTAGAGTATAAACTAGATGACTGGGACTTTCTAAAAATGAAATACTAATGTTCATCAATAGACCTCTATAGAAGAGTAAATAGAGAATCTACAGTATGGGAAAAAGGATCCGCGAATGAAATATATATGACAAGGGACTATCTCTAATACTTCTAGAAAATCCAACACATCAACAGGAAAAAGAAAACCCAATTACAAAATGGGCATAAACAGGTTATTTCATGAAAGAAGACATTCATGGTCAACAAGCATATGAAGAAATGATCAAGACCATTAGCTAATGTTGTCAGGTGCTATCAAGTGGAATATGACTCAGATTCTACGAACAACAAATCTGAAATATGTCTCATCCTGTGACATCCTCATCAGCTCTGGCACACTTTGCGTCCACTGCTACAGTCACTAAGTTAATTCATCTCGTTGAAGGTCTTCTTGTCTTCTGCTGACCCTCCACCTTTCCAAGCATGATGTCTTTCTCCAAGGAATAGCCTCTCCTAACAACATGCCCAAAATACCCAAGATGAAGCTTCATCATCTTTGACTCCCATAGAGTATTCTGGCTGCATTTTCTCCAAAACATATCTGTTTGTTCTTAGTGATCCATGTTCAGTACTCTTCTCCAACACCACAGCTCAAAGGCATCAATTCTTCTTCTGTCATCCTTTTTCACTGTCCAACTCTTGAATGCATAGCAAGTGACTGAAAAGATCATGGCCTGAATCACACACCTTAGTCTTCAAATTGACACCACTGCTCCTCCATAATCTGGAGAGGTCCCTCACAGCAGACTTTCCCAATGCAATCTGTCTCCTGATCTCCATACTGCGAGTACAAAGGGTATGAATCAAAGTAAGATGAAATAATTAACTTCAATCTCTTCTCTATTATGACATTGCTTATTGGTCCACTGGTGAGGATTTTTGTTTTCTTGATGTTGAGATGCAAAATATCTTGAAGGCTGCAGTTTTCAATTTTCTGCAATAAGCATTTAAAGTCCTTTTCACCTTTAGCAAGCATAATGCAGGCTGTTGATGAGTCAATTCCCACATTTCTCCTCCTAAGTCCAGCTTGAATAATTTGCTCAGCATACAAATTAAATACAACCCTGATGCACACGCTTCCTGATTCTAAATCACTGTATTTCCTTGCTCTGTTTGGACAACAGCTTCTTCGTCTACAATGAAGTATTATTTCATCCTGGAAAAAACAGCAATGTTTAATAAGTTTTCAAACAATAAATGCTGACAAATGTGTGGAGAGAATGGAATTTCTATGCACTGCTGATGGAAATGTAAAATGATACAACCACTATAGTAAGTAGGTTGATGCTTCCTTAAAATGCTGAGAACAGAAATACCATTGAATCCAACAATCTCATTAATCTACATTAGTAAGTAATGTGGTTCACTACAGCTCATTTATGATTTGTGTACACATATGTATAGTAGTTCTCTCTTCTTTGTGTAACTATGATGTATATATACCAATGATCTGGTTTTCCATTAGTCTGCAGTTGGACACTGAGCTTGCTTCCAGTTTTTTTACTGTAAGAAAAATAGTGCTATTAGGAGCTCAAGAGCCCCAATCAACAGTTTCAATGATTCTTAGCCAAATGTAGTAAATTGGTAGAGGTTCTAGACAGACACAAGATTTAGCATGAGGAAGACTGAAAATCCTAAAATTCCATCAGCACAGGTATGGAAGTGGAGATAAACGAATTAATCAAAGAAGCAAGCCTTACCCTACTTTTCATGCTATATTGTAAAGTCATTTCGGAATTTTGCTTCTTTCTGAGCTGGTTGTTCTAACAAAAATATCACAAGCCAGCAGATTTTTTTAACACTTCTGAAATTATTAATATTTTTATCATTCATACACTTGTGTTTGATGAATGTACAGCCTTTCATTTATATTTTATTTTGTTCATTTATCCTGTGGGGTTTTTATCCCCTTACATTCATCAATAACTACTTTCATGAAAGCCAGCTACTTAAGCCTAAATCCCTAATTTCCTCCTTTAGTTAATTTCTGATTTGCCCATTCCTATCAAGCCAATGCTCTGAAGGAGTAAGAATGTCCCTTTTGCTGAAACAAGTCAGTAACTTTAATATACAGAAGTATATCTTCTCACAGTTTTGGTGGCTAGAACTTTGAATTCAGGCCACCAATTGAAGGGAAAGGTTCTCTGTCTGCTGGGGTCAGAGTTCTCATCTCAGCTTCTTTAGCATTCTTCTGAGCATCCACCGTTCTTTGAATCTTCATGTGGCACCTTACTTTATCCCATTTGTGCTTGCTTGGCACCCATGATCCTTCAAAATTTCTTCCATTTGTAATGGTAATGTCTACCCTGTGGGTTCCATGTTCTTAGAGGTCTAAAGAGGAGAAAAACAAGTCATGGAGCACAGGGCCATGAATGTCTCTCTAAAAGGGCGAGAGGAAGAAAGAAGAGCACAACCTCTCACTGCTCCAGAGCAGAAAGCAGATAAAGAGCCCATAGCCGAGCCCCATGGTGCCTCTAGAGCCACATTAACAGCAAGAGTGTAGTTTATTCATTGTTGCCTCAAACATAATATAGCTGTAATCCTGAGAATAAAGTTTATTAGGGAAGTAAGTTGGAGAGCAGGTAAGACAAAGAATATTAACTGAAATAAATCCAGGTTTTGGCACAATTCCTCAATTAGTCCAGGCTCTGGTTTCATTTCAGCAGTCAAATTCAAATCATCCAGCAAGGTTTGCCTCAGAGCAGTTTTAAGTCAACTTCTGTTCCAAGTATCCAGCAGGAACAACAAAAACCTTTAACTACGGCTAGCATAAATGCAAGAAGCCTCAGGTACACCTTGGAACAGTGTTTCCACAGCAAAGCCACAGTCTCCTCACCACCATCATCAGGGTCTCACCACCAGGGTCTTGCTTCAGTCCCCCAAAAATCTTGCTCACCTCAAATCTAGCTGCCACAAACCTTGCTTGCCTCAAGTCTTGCTGCTCAGTGTGGAAAGCACTCATTCTCTTATCCTAGTCCCAGAGCTACTGATGATCTGCAAGACTATATGTCTGCACTTAAGGTAGGTGAAGACCAGGGGATCTAACAGTAATGGCTAAAAAAGCAACAAATTTTATGCTAACAACACATTAGGAAAATATACACCTCATAATCTAGGTTTCAGTGGGCTTTTGTGTGTCAGGAAGTGTGAGGATGGCACAGGATAGAACAGGGTTCAGATCTTTTGTTCATAGGGTTGCTATGAGTCACACTCAACTTGACAGCACCTAACAACAACAACAATAACAATCTAGGTTTCATAGGTCCATTGATGAAGAGAAATTATGTCCTGAAATCTCATTCATACTTAATTAGATGATTCAAAAGATAAAATTTTGGATTTAAGAGTTGACTCCAAGACTTCTGGAATGATGTAACAGAGTCTGTATATTAGAAAAAAATGGATTTTGGGAGCAAAAGAGTGGAAATTTGTAAAGAAATCAAAAGCTGCATTGCATTGGTTCAATCTGCTGTCAAGGACCTCATTAAAGTGCTAAAGATGCAACAATGAGTGAATGGAAATCCAAAGTCTCTGTAAATGTTCATTAAAATTAAGAAAAAAAAATTTTTTAAAAACCCTAAAACAAAAGAGGCATGAACAGTTGAATTGAAAACCCATTTTCTTTGTAGACTTTCTCCAAAATCACAAAGAAAAATACCTTAGATGATTTTATGCAATATTTTAAAATTTAAAATATAATTTACATTAAAAATTACAATAAAGACATTAGTTACAGCATGGGGTGGGGGAAATAAAGTGCTAAAGAGTTACATAACCAGGAGAAAAGAAAATAGGTAAATAGGACCTTTCAATAATCAAATTCCTAAGCACATCAAAAAAACTTCTCCAACAGGGTGAAAAGGAAACCCACAAACTGGGGAAGAATATTATGCAATGATGTATCTGATAAGGGACTTACGTGGCTGTTGTTATGTGCAATCGAATCGCTTATGACTCATAGCGATACTATGTATAACAGTCCTAAACACTGTTCTATCTTAAGCTAATATTATTGTCTCCAACACATCTACCTCCATTACCCCAGTCATTGAATCCATCTCATTGAGGGTCTTCTTCTCTTGTGCAGTCCCTCCACCCTCCTAAGCATGACATTCCTCTCCAAGGACTGGTCCTGCCTTGCAAAATTTCCAAAGTATGTCAGATGAAGCTTCTGAATCCTTGCCTCCAAGGAGCACCCTGATTTCACCCTCTCTACGACAAACATGTTTTTTTTTCTCCTAGAAGTCAACACCCTTCTCCAGCACCACAACTCAAAGGCATCAATTCTCCTTCTATCATCCTTAGTCAATGTCCAGTTTTCTGAGTCATAGCAAGTAACAGCAAAGACTATGGCCTGTATCAGGTGTGCCTTAGTCTCCAGACTGACATAGCTGCTCCTCAGTACCTTGGAGAGGTCTCTGACAGCAGACTTTCCCAATTCGTCTTTTAATTTCCTGGCTGCTGGTACAATGAGTATTTATTGTGGAGCCAGGCAAACTAAAGCTGTTAACAATCTCAATCTCTTCATCATCTATCATGATGCTGCCAATTGGTCCAGTGGTGAGAATCTTTTTCTTGATGTTGAGCTTCAATCTAAAGTTTATAGAATGTTCCAGCACCTCAACAAGAAAAAGGTAAGCAGCCCAATCAAAAAATGAACACAGGGCATGAACAGACATTGCACCAAAGATATTCCAATGGTAAACGCACACACGAAAAATGTTCAAAATCCCTAGCTACCAGAGAGATGCAAGTCAAAACAACTATGAGATATCATCTCACCCCAGCAATAACAACAAAGTTCAACAGGGCAGCAAACAACAAATATTGGTGAGGCTGTGAAGAGATTTAAACTCTTTATTCACTGCTAGTGGGAATGTAAACTGGTACAGCCACTAAGGAAAATGGTCTTGTACTTTCTCAAAGTTGGAAACAGAAATGCCATATGATTCAGCAATTCCACTACTGGGAGAACCATAGCCATAATCCAAACATATGTATGTAAACCCATGTTTATTGCTGTGTTATTCACAATAGCAAAGAGATGGAAGTAACCCAAGTGTCCAACAAAGAGATAGAAAGACTATGGTGCATCCACACAACCGAGTATTATGCAGCTTTGAAAAATAATGGACTCATAAAACAATACATAACATAAGAGAGCCTGGAGGACATTATACTGAGTGAAATATCTCGGTCACAAAATGACAAATACTGTATAACACCACTGTATAATTTAGGACAGATATGGCGGGGTTGGAAAGAGAATGGGAAAAGAGCAGCTAGATAACAAACACTGCATCAGAACATATACGGGGGGAAAACTGTCTGAAAGGAATATAAAATTAGGCATTGTACGTAGGACAACAATCTGGAATAAGGTGTGTGCATTGCAGGGTAGGTTGGGGAAGGGGGAAGAAAATGTTCAGCAACAAAAAAATTATTATTCTTTTTAAAAATAATGTGCTAAAGAGCAAGGATTTTTCCCCCCTTTTTTCAATAAATAGGGAGCCTTCCTTTCTTCAAAAGTACATTGATCTGCTACTGCAGGGCAGTCAGGAACTTTTGTTCACAGGAATGAGTTGGCACAGCACTGTTGCTGGCCAGCATTGAGAAAAAACAATGTCATCCTCCTCCTCTTGTGTCGCCACCACTGAGTGGAGCTGAGCTCATTATATTCGAGGAGCTCCGTTACCAGTCAGGCTGAGTCTACGGCTGCACGGCAGGCGGCTTCACCGACCAGTGCTTTTTAATCAGGGCAAGTTGCGTTCCATGGCAGGGAACTTTTGGCAGAGCTCCCACTATGTGCAATGGATTATGGATAACCAAGACTTTTGAAGGAACACCAAAAGGATTTAAAGTTTTGGTTTCTTTTTTTTTTCCCCATAAGAAGAGGATTAGAAATTACAAATATTTTTTTACAAAGTTATCTAATCATTAGGTGAACATCTCAAATTAAGACAAGTAATTGCCACTGCTACAGTCTATTTTAAGAGATTCTATGCCAGGTATTCTCTGAAAAGTATAGATTCTGTATTAATGGCTCCTAAATGTGTGTTTTGGGCATCCAAAGTAGAAAAGTTTGGAGTGGCCTCAAATACAAGATTGAATGCTGCTGCTACTTCTTTGTTAAAAACTAGATTTTCAAAATATATCTTTCCAAAGGAGTTTCCTTACAGGATGAACCATACACTAGAATGTGAATTTTATCTTTTAGAACTAATGGATTGTTGCTTGATAATGTATTATCCTTATAGACCTCTGCTCCAGTACGTGCATGACATGGGCCAAGAAGACATGTTGCTTCCCCTTGCATGGAGGAGAGTAAATGATCCTGCAGAATGGATCTTTGCCTACCGTACCCTCCTTTCATGATAGTTTTAGCTTGCCTACATGTAGCTTGTGTTGTACAGCAGAAAGATGTCAGGCAGTGGTTTGCTGAGCTTTCTGTGGATATGGAGATTTTAGAAATAGTCATGGTTACTGTAAAACTATACGAGCAATGGAAGGATTTTGACGAGAGAAAAGGTAACTATAATCCTTAGTAAGATGTCCAAACCAAAAGCACCTCCAAACAGTGAAGGAGAGAAGGGTCCAAATGAAGTCAGAACTCTAGCTACAGCCAATCCTAAAACATCCCAAAGAATCCCGTAGTGGACCAATTTGAAATAGACTACTGGACAGATTTCTGTAATGTCTTCAATGAAACACAAATGAAAAGGAATAGCTTGTTTCTGTCAAGCACACTGACAAGTAATTTTAGTTTTTGAATACTTTTTTCCTTGCCTTATTTGATTCCAGTATATAACTGATTAAAAATCTCTTGATTATAAAACTATGGATAGGTTTTAAGGGGTCTGCTGTTAGGGATCTCTCTAAAGTACTCAAGAGCAACGGTGTCTCTTTGGAGATGAAGGTGCGCCTGATACAGGCCATGGTCTTTGTAATCACTTGTTATGCATCAGAGAGTTGGACAATGACTAGGGAGGACAGAAGGAGAATTGACGCCTTTGAGCTGTGGTGTGGAGAAGAGTATTGAATGTACCATGGACTGCCAAGAAAACAAACAGATTCATCCTAGAGAGGGTTAAACCAGGCTACTCCTTGGAGGCAAAGATTCTGGGGCTTCGTCTGACATACTCTGGACATGTTACCAGGAGAGACAGGTCTTTGGAGAGGGACATCATTATGCGTAGAGTAGAGGGACAGCGCAAGAGGGGAAGACTCTCTATGAGGTGGATTGATTCAGTGACTGGGGTAATCGGGATGGGTGTGTCAGAGGCAATGCGATTGGTACAGGATAGAGCGGGCTTTAGGGCTGTTGTACATAGGGTCGCTATGAGTTGCAAATGACTCGAAGGCACATAACAACAACAACAGGCAGACATATCAAGATTTACAGCTTTTTGATTAGTATAATTTTTTTATTAATTTGAACAATTAATATAATTTTTAAAATTTGGATTTGTAGCTTTTTACTAAGTCAGGAAATGTAAAGTCTAATTAGTTTAAACTTCTCTTTGGTCAGTGGAGGACAAAAAAAAGGAACATAAAAAAGTCAAACCTCTGTGGGCTTTTTTCCTTCCTTAAGTTAAAACTTTAAAACTATATTTAAAGAATTGAATCTTAAAAAAATCCTTGGAAGATTTTGGTAATGACAATGATGGAGCTTTATCAAATACCTATTGATTTAAGTGTGTAATTTATTCAGTAGTTTTGGTATTTTGTGAGGGAATTTACTAGCCCAGCCTAGTAGAAGACTGCAATATGTAGAGTGTATTTTGACATTTTAAAAGTTAATATTAATTCAGTAACCATTTTGCTTGAGAAGCTTTAAGAAAAAAGATTCTATATGAAGTTATTTGCATTTGATTCAGTTAAATTAGGCCTATCCAAAAGCTAATTGGATGAAATACTATAGCACAGCTGAAATTTGATAAAACTTTAATGTTAATTTTTAATCAACTGTGAGAAGCTTTTTATAAGACATACTCTCCCTAGTTTATTTTTGTGTTTTGTGTGGATTTACAAATTTACTACAGGTATCCTGGGCCAAGAACACAATCAGATTTCAGGCCAGTTTGAAAGTTATTCTTAATTCTGACATCACTATAGGAGATCAGGCTAAATGTTATGTCAGTGCGTCTGTGCTGGCTGTGGAACTTAATGAAGCTATACTTTAGACTTGAAGGAGAGTGATAGCTAAAAATTGGAGTCATAGGATATTGATGTACTATTTAAGGATTAACTGTTGTCTGAATCAGTATATTGAATTTAGTATCAAATTGTTGTTGTTGATTGCCGTTGTGTCCAGCACAACTCACAGCAACCCTATGAACAAGATAAATTACAAGAATAAAATTAAATTCCCCATGGGGTGAAAAAAGTATACTGATAAACTTGATTCCATCTATGCCCACTGAGTCTCCTAGAGAGGTTCCATGGCATCCCCAGGAAGACTGGCTTGGGAGCAACACTGTGCCCTGCAGATCTAACTGTAGAGTGAATGTGGCTGGCCCCTAAGAGCAAGGATTTAAAGCAGTTTAAAAATTAAGGTCTGCCTAACTCAAGACATGGTATTTTCAATTGGTTTGTATGTATGTGAAAAGGTGGACAATGAATAATGGAAGACCAAAAAAGAATCAATGTCTTTGACTTGTGGTACTGGCCAAGAATGATTGCCAAAAGAACAAAGAAGTCTGTCTTAGAGGAAGTGCAACCAAGATGTTCCTTAGAGGCAAAGATGGTGAGACTTCATCTCATGTGCTCTGAGCATGCTGTCAGGAGGCACCAGTCCTTGGAAAGACATCATGGTTGGTTATTATGTTGTTATGTTCCATTGAGTCCCTTGAGACTCACAGAGACCTGAAATCTACTTTTTCCTGTGCCAACTTTACTGACTATGCAAAGATGGAAGCATGCAAGTGAAAACTAGCTGAAACTAATAAGGAGTTCTGATGATGCAGCACGGTAAGAGTTAAGCTATTAATCTATTAAGGTCAGTAGCTCAAAGTTACCAATCAATCCATGAGAGAAACACAAGACAGTTTGCTCCCATAAAGATTTCAGACTGCATCAGAAACCTTAAGGGCATTCCACTCTGTCCTGTAAAGCTGCTATGAGTGGAATCAAAGCAATAACTTTGTTTAAATGTGAGGGAAAAGTCCCAAATGGTGTGCTAACCCAAATGGTTTGATTAACTACTAACCTAGAGGCTGGTAACTTCAAACTCATCCAACAGCAAAGCAGAAGAAAAGGGCTGGTGATCTGCAGTCATTTAGACTGCAGTCAAGAAACTACACAGAGTAGTTTTACACTAAAATAAGATCATAGTTAGTCAACTAAACAGAAAGTAAGAACAACAGTGAGCAAAAACCCTAAAGATGAAAATAGTAAAGCACACAACTCTGTAAAATAATAATTTTAAGCATTAACCAAACTGTAACAACTATAAAAATGCAAGCAGTAGACTGGTAGAAAGAGGTGATCCTTCTTTCCCTCTTTCCTATTTTCCAGAATGTTTGCAAAGATAAGCTATATAGATTTCTTTTTATGAAGTTTCATTATGTTAGGGGGAAAAAACCCAGAGAAACTAAAAAGCATTTCATTATAAGCTTCCACTGTGTCCTAGTCTTTCAACTCAAATTTTCATCAGTGGACAGCAAGTCATTCTTTTTACCAGTTGTAACATGAAATATTTGGTTCAGAATGGCATACATGTGAGTGAAAACTCCTTAACAAATAGACAATTTAAGTAACAAACAAGGAAATACAGGATTACTTCTATTACACCAAAATCTGAGCTCCTGGGGAAAAGACTCCACGAAGGAATATTGACAAATGTATTCAAGAGACTTACCAAAGGGTGAAGGATGGAATCCTGTAGTACAAGACAAGCAAAATGCCAACACTCACTCCATGAGTGGAAGGAGTGTATAACATAATGAGAAAGAGTCAACTTTATTAACAACTCCCACCTTGCTGGGGACTTGGGAAATTTCAGTATTTCCAGTTTTACATATATATTCTAGCCTAACCATAAACATGAGAAGTTAACTAACTATGCTCCAGTTTCCCCTTCAAAAAGTTATTAAACAATTAAAAATGTTTCTACAGTGTGAGAAGTTTGAACTGTTAACGGTGTGTTATTAGACAAAGGCCTTTATATACACTCAGGTCCAAAAAAAATGTCAAGGCAGTAACAATTATATGTGCCATGGAAAATAGTCTCCTCAAGGTCAGGAAGTGCTTAAATAAAAATATTACTCAGTTCTCAGATTTTCCTTAAAGTACTTGTTAGCCTCTCCTATATTTTCATAAGAGACATTATGGTAGGAACATTCCATTACATTCCATCTGTAATCAGCTACAATCCTTGGGAGCAGCAGTCTAGGCCTGCTGCCAGCAACCTTTTAATGCCTTGAACACATATGTCTAGATCAAATTCATTTCATTTTTTGCAATAATTCTAGGTTCAAAATGTGTGCATGTTCCCAATTTTAAACTCAGTGTTTTTTTGAATCAACCTATTATTAATA
The DNA here is from genome assembly GCF_000299155.1 of Elephantulus edwardii. NCBI lineage: Eukaryota > Metazoa > Chordata > Mammalia > Macroscelidea > Macroscelididae > Elephantulus > Elephantulus edwardii. The sequence goes on from NW_006399795.1 coordinate 3,242,972, forward strand.
ACATTCTAAACATAGCATCTTTCATACAAATCTCTCCAAGCATTTAAAAATTACTTGCAGTACATATAAGTCAATTACTAAGACAATGTCATGCAAAATCAAAAACAGAAACAGAAAACGGAAGTGAAAAACAGAAAACATTTTTAAAAGGTTCTCATTATGCTTTCCTTGAAAGATAACCTTTGAAAGGTACCAAAATGACCTCGAACTCTACTGAGCCATGACAAAGCAATCATCAACTCTGAATTATTTACCTAATTTACCAAAAACTAATTTTTCCAAGCTGAAACATCTCTTTAGTTCATACTGCTTTTAGATCATTATGTTATTCCCTATACTTTGTTATTACTGGCTGGTGCTATAGAATATATTGGTTGTCACATTGCTGTTGCTGTTAAGTGCTATAAAGTATGACTCACAGTGACCTCATGAACAACAGATTAAAACCTTGCCCTACCCTGAGCCATCAGTATGATCTTTGCCATGTTCTAGTCCACTGTTACAGCCACTATATCAGTCCATTACCTTGAACCCTCTCTTTGGCTGAGTTTCTGGCTGAGTTTCTACCTTTCCCAGCATTATCTTTTCCCAAGGACTGGTCCCTCCTGATAATATGCCTAGAAGATGCTTTCACTATAGAACCAAGTTTTAAATTTAAATGCACTAATTTCTCTTATTTTAATGTGTAGGAAGGTGAAGTGTTCTGGCAGAAAAAGAATTCCAGTTGATGGTTCTGATATTAAGTCCTAAAGTTACTCTTTTTAAAAATTCCAAACTGTAATTAGTATTTTAAAGGTAATGTCTATGAATCCGATAATGGTTACCCAGGGTGGACAGTGTTTGGTGGAGCTCCCCAATTAAGAGAAGCTTGTAAGCAGGAGTGGCGTCCACTTCTGAAATAGCTTGCCTCCAGAAATTCTATGAACTTGGAGAAATGATGAAAGTTACACAAGTGTTCAGGTCTTTCCTTCATAAGATCACTATGAGTCATCTACGACTCAACAGCACTTAACAACAACAAAAATGTCTATGAATGGTTGAATGAAAATGCAGTATGATTTGTAAACTTTCACTCAAAATTTAAAAAGAAATAAAAAGTAAAAGTGGTTATAAACTATTGAGTCAGAACCGACTCATAGCTGAACCTCTATCAGGTTTTCAGAGTTATAAATCACAAGAGAGGAAACTGTCCATCTTTCCCTAGTGGAGCAGTTGGTGGATTCTCCCATGGAGCAGTTCGTGGATTCAAACCACTTGCTTTTGGATTGGTAGCACAAGTCCTTACCTACTAGGCCACCAGAGCTCCAGTAATGGTAGGAATGAGGAGGAAAAAAGGTCCCCAAAAGTCTGGGACTTGATTCTGCTGTATTAGTTAGGTTACTGGATGGTGTCTAATGCTCTGGCACAGCTCGAGTAAGTTTCCTATTACTTTTTACTTTAATTAATCTAACCCTAAACTAATTCTACTTACCCAAGGTCTGTCTGAAATGTCATATTGCCTTTGAAGGCTTATATATGCCCATTGCAAACTCACACTTGTAGTATTTTAAAACCTATTTTTATGGCAATTACGAGTTTGATCATTTACACTTTTATTATTTCAGTATATCTCACTTCTATTACAAACTTTAAATCTCCAGTAGTATTCTGGTAGATACCCTTCTGGTTCCAACAGACTACATTACAGCAGATTCTCAATATGGATAAGGGGGGGGGAAATGCAGAGCCACTAAACTTGTTTTCTAAAAAGGTTTTAGGCAAACATGATAGAAAACCACTGACAGTACAGTAGTCTTTTTAAAGTAGTCCACATTGATTTTTATAGTACTGACAAAATATAATTATGTCTATTCTAACCAAATTACTGATGACTTTTAATAAAAATTGAGTCTTCTTTATTATTTCATCAAAGACTTTTCAAGTGCAACAATGAATGAGTGGAAGCCCAAAATCTCTGTAAATGTTTATGAAAATTAATAAAATATAATTATAGAAAAAAAAAAAACCAACAAAAACAAACCCAAACCCGGAAAAAAAAAAAAAAAGACTTTTCAATATTTTCAGTAACACTAAAGAAACTCTGCAGGAGATATCAAGTATGGGTAAATAGAAACATTAAAGAGATTTGGTAGCACAGTGATTTACTAGTGCTATAATGAAAAGATCAGTGGATGATTCCACTAGCTTCTCTGTTAGAGAAAGATGGGCAGTCTCCTTCCCATTAACTTACATGGACATTCTTTCATGTGACAATCTCAAAGGAACCAACTTTTCCAAGTTAAAAACATGAATTGCGTTATGCAGGTATTTAAAATGTATAACGTATAGTCAAGGTTGGAAAAAACCACCATTAGCCTCTATCACGAATTAAAAAGGAAATCTGTCTTAAAGTGAGATACTACTGCTCAAACTACCTCTGAAAGGAAACCTAAAACAAGCTGTCTCTAGGAAAGGAACTGGTTGACTTTGTAACAAGGTGTGAGGAAGTCTGTACTACATTCTCTTTATATCTCTTAAATTCCAAACCATGTGAGTAAATGTTTTACCTAGTCACAAAAAGAAATCAAAATTGAAGGGGAAAAAATATAAAAGCTAGATTAAATTACTTTAGTCACAAAGGGAATTCTCCTATATAAAAGTATAGAATTCATATTTAAATACACGTAAGCAAATACCACAAGGGGAAAAGCATTCAATGGCTTGTTCTGAATAGGAAAGTTTCCAGTCTTAATATCCAAACACCCATTTATTCTGATAAGAAGGGAAGGTGGGGTAGAGAAGAAGGGGAGGAATAACTGATGGAAAATATGCACTCACTGGTCGAGTTGCCTTGCATCTGGATGATGCACTTGGATTCCTTGCTGGTCTCTCGAGAGTTGAAGGGCCGCACCCGAACAGCCACCTTCACTGAGGCTCCCGACATTCTGATGATGGCGCTGGTTTATGTATGCAGTCCAGAAATAAAGAAGCAAATCCTCTACCAAAGTTATATTGAAGTTTCCTTTAAAAAGAAGGGGGTAAAATCCACAGAAAATAATCAAAATTTTAAATTCTTTATTTCCATTTCAAAATCCTTACCCAAATTATATACTCTCAACAGTAAATTTTCAAATAGAAAATTAAAGACTGAAGTTAGTTTTCTGACTTCATTATCTCTTTTTCCCACAGACTAATAAATTTGTGCCTAAGCATAATAATAGATAATACAACTTCCAAGAAACACCTCTTGCTTTGTGGGTTCCTGATTCCACCTTTAAAAATGTATGAAAAGCACAAAAAGATTATGAGAACAGAGTTCCGTGAACAAGTAACTTTCCCTCTGCAAAGTCACTAACAATGCTTCTTTAAAGAAATGCATGGATCTTTTCCGCTTTTTAATTACATTTTTGAAACATTTAGTGTCTGTGATGTATAATTAAATAACAAAAGACAAAGATAAGTTCTAGGCACATTCTTTAATTTTTAACTATCCACTGATTTTCAACAATCTTTTCCTATCTCTTTAGATTCTATGAACCACCTTCGAACAAGCAGAGAAGATTCTAGAACCCAGGCTAGATCCTTAGATGTGTCACTCACTCATAGTAGTTTCAAATCGCATTTCAATATGGAATGAAGCTACAGGGGGGGAAAAAATACTAATTTTTCCAAAGGAACAGTTTCCCTCCCAACAGAACAAAAGCACTATTATTCGGTGAAAAGAGCTCAAAGAAGTAATTTCTATAAGAAACAACAAATCTATCTAGTCAAGGGAAGAATCTGTTTCCTATCTATGATATAAAGTATCTTTAAGAACTAACCAAAGTACTTAAAGTTTAACTTCTAGGGAATTGCAAAAGAATGTGTTTCCATTGACTTAGGTCAAGATCATGAATGCTAACTTCCAGCTGAACAACTATCAATGCCTTCTTCAGGAAAAGGGGGGGGGGGAAGAAGTAAAAATAGAGCAAAATAAAACCCCAGAAATCCTTTCCTTCATAGAATTATCACGATTCGACATTCATGTTTTTCAGAACATGTGCATTCACCAGTATCAGAATGCTCAAAGATTATTCTCTTGCTTGTTAGCACTGAGAACAGTACGTGACGTAAAAGCTGAGAAAATGTTTGCTAAAAGAAAGAATGACTGAGTTAGAACTCCTGGCTATGAGAAGGAACTTTCCAAATCCACTGCTTAATGGTTAGATGATTTTTCTGTCACAAATTATTTAAGTACTTATCAGGATTTATATTTTTATATTTGATGAAATGTTTTTCCAGTCTGTTTTCCATTTTACTTTACATTGAATAGAAATTCATTTTTAATATAGCAACTATTCTTTTTTTTTACTTAGTGTTATGATTTCAGTCAAAGTTACAAAGCAGACAGGTATTACACTCGACCAGTTTATATATATAGGGTGGTGCTTACAATCCCCACATTATTCCATCACTCTTTCTATTAGTTCTCTGTGGATTTATTTCCATTCATCTTCTTCCTTCCTACCTTCTGAGCTCTGTCCCTGGGGAAAAAATACTGACTGCCCTTGTAATCTTGTGTGCTTGATTGTTTAAAGGACTGAACAGCTCTCTGGTTTAACTGTTCACTTTACAGATTTATCTATTGCTTGGCTACAAGCTGTGCCACAAACGTATGTCCAATTCCAGATTCAAGGGAAGTTAAGGGCCAATGCCTTGGAGGTTCCACCAGTCTCTGTCCAATCAGTAACCATGGGCATTACTGAGATTTTTACTTTTGTTTGGCATTTATCTCCTACTCTAAGTAGTCCTCTGCAGAATGGTTTTAGCAGTGGTAGCTGGGTAGCCCCTAGTTAATATAACCTCTAAGTAGTACTATGGACTAATTGTTTCCATGTGTCTTTTAGTTTCTTTACTCTTACTTGCTTCAGACTGGCAGAGACCAATAGATGCATGTTAGATAGCTGCTCCCAATCTTTTAAGTCTCTAGTCACTACTCACCAATCAATGAAAGGCGCAGAACACTGTGGACTGTGTTATGCCAACTGATCTTCACGTCCCTGATACTATGATCCTGAAGCTCCATGACCAGTTACTCATTCTCCTAGGCTGTTTATTTATGGTGGTTGTTATTGTTAAGCACTGTCAGGTTGGAACAGACCCATACCTGACCCTCCAGTGGGTTTTCATAGGCTATTAATCACATGTAGAGGATTCTATCCTTTGCCCACGGAGCAGCTGGTGGAGTCAAACCACATGCCTCTGGTATTGCAGTGCAGCTTCTTGCCACTGTTGTTGTTGTTGTTGTTAAGTGCCATCAAGTCACAGGCGACTCACAGTGACCCTATGAAGGAGAGTCCTCAACGCTTGGGTGTCTTTCATCCTCTCTCCAGGTTCATAGGGTTCCTGGAGGCAAGCTATTACGGAAGTGGATGCCACTCCTCCTTCCAAGCTTGTTTTAATCGGGGAGCTCCACCCCCACACATAACAACAATAACACCAACATAGAGAAATCAGCTGGCCCAGTGGACAGAAAGCGATGCTACCAAGCCAAAGGGGATGACTTTTAATCCTCGCCCCTCAGGCCTGTCTTTCATTATTTTTGTTCAGACATTCCTCAAGGTCGTATAGCCCTGGTGTACAAGTTGCCGTACAGTGCTAACTTGTGGTTGCTGTGAGGCTGAACACTGTGACACTGATGTGTCAAATACATTAATGGTTGGTTAATTAATGGTCTTGCCACTAGAAGTTTATATAATTTTGCTCCCTGTTGGCTCCACTATATATATTCATGTAAAAATAATAGCTGTCAAGCCTATGAATGATCACAGGCATACAAGACATCTGTCTGTCTTAAAGCAAACATTTCTTGCGATTGTTGTGGTCGAGTATTGTCGAGTCAGAACTGATCCACAACTGATCCTCCGGTGGGTTTTCAGAGGCTGTAAACGGCATGGGAGGAGATTACCCATCTTTTTCCTGCGTAGCTCCTGATGTATTTAAACCCCCTACATTGGGAAACTATGAACTTAAGAGAAAGGACAACAGTTATTGAACAGGGTTTAAGATCTTTCATTTATAGGGTCACTACTAGACAGCACTTAACAACAACAATTGGCTGGGATGGTGCTCTTGTTTTGGTTAAGGATCTGTGTGGAATGTGTGGTTGTTTTTATTTAAGCCTCTTGTTTAAAGTCAATAAGACCTCCTGGAGGGCCCTGATATTTAAATATTAGGCCTGAGGGATTATATTTTAATCCCTTAGTTTGGAGGAACATATTTCTAAATCTTACAGCACTCTTCTGTCAATTTGCTGTGCTGAGGTAATCTGGGTTTGCTGTGATACTGAACCTTGTGCCACTGGGGTCTCAAATGCCATAATGGCTGCCTTTGCTGTACAGTGTTTGGTGGAGCTCCCAGTTGAAGGCAGGTTTGGAAGCAGAAGTGGCATCCACTTCCTAAACCACATGCCTTAGAAACTCTATGAACTTGGAGAAACAACAATAGTTATCAAAAAGCCTCAGGTCTTTTGTTTATGGGGCGACTATGCGTAGTGTGTGACTGGAAGGCAATCAACAACAATCACTTTTGCGTTGGCAGTGTAATTCCTTACTACAAAGACACCAGTTGTTAATTTTTTATCAATGACTTCAGTGAAGCTTGGACTTCCTTCATCATCACCATTGGCTCTTGATCATATGGTACTTCCTGATATATTTCAGTGTTTGCTACAATGACTCTTTTTATTTCTTCCATCTTCTTCTAATGCTTCCAGGATCATTCAAGATTTTGCCCACTAACAACATAGATTCTCTCAGTGTTTGAACTAACAGATGCAGACCTGGACATGCTCATCAATCTGGGCCAGGAAATTTGGAAAGCAGCTACTTGGCCAATTGACTGGAAAAGATTCTTATTTGTTCCCGTTCCCAAGAAATGTGTTTCAACAGAATGTAAAAATTCTTGAACAATATCATTAACTTCACATGCAAGCAAAATCCTGATGAACAGCACATTGACAGAAAATTGTCAGAAGTTCAAGCTGAATTTAGAAGAGGCCATGAAACCAGGGTCAATGCTAATGTCAGATGGATCTTAACTGAAAGCAGAAAATACCAGAAGAATTATCTATTTATGTTTTTATTGAACATGCAAAGGTTTTGGACTGTGTGGATTATAATAAAATATGGCTAACAATGAGGAGAATGGAAATTCCAGAACATTTAATTGTGCTTATACAAAACCTATACTTAAACCAAGAAGCTACTGTTCGAGTAGAACAAGGAAACACTACATAGTTTAAAATTAAGAAAGGTGTGCCAGGGCTGTATCCTTTTTCCATACTTGTTCAGTTTGTATGCAGAACAAATCTTTCAAAAACCTGGACTTTATGAGGAAGAATGTGGTATCAGAAGGAAGACTCATCAACAACCTTGGTTATGCATATGAAACAACCTTGCTTGCTGAAAGTGAAGAGGATCTGAAACACTTGTTGCAAAAAATTAAAGACTACAGCCTGTAATATGGATTACATTTCAACATGAAGAAAACAAAGATTCTCACTCCTGGGCTGATAGGCAACATCATGATACTTGAAGAAAAGAACAAAGTTGCTAATGATTTCCTCTTGCTTGCAAACAACACCATCAGTACTAATAGTTAAGAAATCAAAGCTCTGGTAAAGTCTGCTATCAGGACCTCTCAACAGTACTGACTGATGTCAATTTAAAGACTAAGGAGTGCTTGTTAATCCATCATCATCATCCATTCAGTCTTTCCAATCGCCTGCTATGCATATGGACAATAAATAAGGATTACAGAAGAAATATTGACACTTTAGAATCTTGGTGTTTGAGGAGAGTGTTGAAGTGACTGTCAAAAGAATACAGATAAGCCTTGGAGAACAAAGTGCAGCCAGAGTGTTCCCTAGAGGTAAGGATGGTAAAGCTTCATCTCACACATTCTGGAAAAGGTTGTTAGGAGAGGCCATTTCACGCTTGGAAAAGTGAAGGGTCAGCAAAAGAGAGGGTCCTCAATGAGATGGACTGACACAATGGCCACAGCAATGGGATCAAAGATATCAGAGATGTTAAGGATGGCACAGGATAGGATGAGGCTGAGCTCTGTTGTTCAAAGGGTTACTATAAGCCATACTCAGTGGCACTTAACAAGAAATCACCTGAGCTCCCTTCTTGTGATTACATTTATCAAATGAAAGATTAATGTTATCAATCCTCCTAATCAATATTATGAGAGCTCTGGTGGCTTAGTGGTAAGTAATTGTACTGCCAACATAAAGTTATGTGGTTCAAATCCACCAACTGCCCCACAGGGGAAATATGGGCAATTTGTTCTCCTACAACTTAATGTCTCCGAAAATCTGTTGAAAGGTCAGCTGTAGATCTGTTCTGACTCAACAGTTAACAACAATCAATATGTCATGACTTATATTCACTAGTTGAGCAATACAAAAAGAAAGTGAGTAAAGTATTGAGGAAAAAAGACAAACCTAAAACACATTTCAACCCCCACAGAGTTCACCTTAATATACAGCTATCATCTCAATACTTGTGTTCAAAACCAGTTATAACAACCATGATAGATCAACTTATCCCATAAGAATAGCAAAATTCAATAGAGCAGCAAACAAAAATGCTGGCAATGTTGTGGAGGAACTGGAACCCTTATTCAATGTTGGTGGGAGTGTAAAATAGTACAACCACTATGGAAGGAAGTACGGAGCTTTCTCAAAAAGTTGCAAATAAGGGAGCTCTGGTGGCCTACTGTCAAGAAGCTGCTCTGCAACCCCAGATGTATGTGGTTCAAATCCACGAAATGCTCTGCTAGAAAAGGAGGGGCAATCTCCTCCTGTAGCAGTCAGATCTGATTTGACGGCACACACAAAAATAATAAAAT
>NW_006399795.1:3251945-3285266 GCF_000299155.1 Elephantulus edwardii
TTTTTAATATAACAAGAGATATTTATAAATGGGCATTAGGGTCTTTGTCTCAGCTGGGCAAGGGATAAGGTGAGGCATTTTTAATCTCTCCTCTCATCTCCTCCTGTAGCAGTCAGATCTGATTTGACGGCACACACAAAAATAATAAAATAAAATAAAATTTTTTATTAAAAAATTTGCAAATAGAAATACCATTTGACCCAGCTATTCCACGACTGGGAATAATACCCTAAAGAAAACAGAACTGCCACACAAGTAGATATATGCACACCCATTTTTATTGCTGCTTTGTTCACAATACCAAAGACTTCAAAACAATCCAGATGCCCATCAACAAACGAATGTATAGAGAAGCTCTGGTATAGTCACACAATGGAATACTACGCAGCACTGAAAGACAAGGAACTCATGAAATACTACACAAAATCGGTGACCCTGGAGGACATTATGCTGAGTGCAATATCTCAGTCACATAAGGACAAATATTGCATAGTGCCACTGTTATAAAATGGGACTGACATCAGGGTTGAGGGAAGACAGAAAGGAAAGGAAGAATAATATATATTGCATTGAAATAGATGAGGGAGAGAACTGTTTAAAAGGAATATATGATTAGGTATTATTTTCATGACAAGATTCCAGAAAAAAAAATGCATAATAAAGTAGACTGTGGACTTAGGAAGTGGGGGATTGTATACACAATGAAAGAAATTTTTTTTTCAAAGAGAAAAATGAACCGGGGGGAGAGTGGGCAGGGAGGAAAATGTACAACAATGAATGAGTGAATGAGAAAAAAATTAAATGGGAAGAATATGCTGTAAAAAAAATTTAAAAGACCACAACTGAAAAAAAAAAAAAAAAAAAGAAAAAATTCCAACCAAACAGAAAAACCTGTTATCTTCTCTCCAAACCAAACCATCTTGTAAACATTTTCATTTCTGTCAACATCATTCATCCAGTCTTCCTATCCTAAATCTTGAAATCATTTTTAGGTATTTCCTTCTTTTAATCCCTGTTATTAGTATTAGTATTGACATTAATACTACTATATGGCATTGTTTAAAATATGAATTTGTATTATTTTATCGTCCCTTGTGGAAAGCCAAATATCAAATTTAATGTTACTAATAAACCAAATGCTGTATCAGGATATAAGGGAGGCATGCCTTAAGAGTCATCATCTTTGGCTGCAGTTCTCCCAGCTGTTAGCCTCATCTTCACTCTAGTCTGATCCCCATTCCTGTGTGTCCCATCTCTGACTTTTCCTTAGGTTGACAACAGAGATTTGACTGCAGCTGGCACCTAGCAGACAGAGCATGCGCAGTTGGAGGATGGGCGCTTCGTGTACCGCCTGCTGCGCTTGCCCATGTGCGAGTACCTGGTGAACTTCTTGCACAAGCTGCCGCGGCTGCCGGAGCGCTACATGATGAGCAGCACCCTGGAGAACTTCACTATCCTCCATGTGGTGACAAACAGAGACACCCAGGAGCTGCTGCTGTGTACCGCCTACGTCTTTGAGATCTCCACTAGTGAACGTGGAGCCCAGCACCACATCTACCGCCTGGTCAAGGACTGAAGGGGAACCCCCAAAACTGACTCACCCCTGAATGCTCCCCTTCCTAGGCAGGACCCCATCAGCTCTCCCCACGCTCATTTTGGGAGGGTGGGGGCTGGGATGAAAGGGAACTGACCTCAGAGACCTGAGTGAGTAGAGCTGCCTTTAATGTTGAGAGGGGACCCCAAAACCTGGAGCTTCATTTCTGCTCCCTGGTCTTGATGGAATGGGCTGGGATTGAGGGTAGCACTTAGACCCCAATATTGGGATATCATGGGGTGATGTCTGAAAGGACAGGACTCTAGGCCATCAGGCAGTGAGACAGGAGTGAGACCACCCTAGCCTCTTGACAGGGACCCCCACTATTTTGAAGGTTCTTCACTACTCTGTCACATGGATCACACATTGACTTGTCACCCCATCTTCCCGACTAATTTTCCAGCCCCCTAACATCTTCTGCATTCCCCAGTTACACCCCCAATCCCTGTGATGTGTTGGAATTGGTTTTGTTTTTTGTTTTTCTTTAAGTTAACCCTTTCTGTCCCAGAGCACAGCCAGGTGGGTTATGAAATATTATTTTTTTTAATATAACAAGAGATATTTATAAATGGGCATTAGGGTCTTTGTCTCAGCTGGGCAAGGGATAAGGTGAGGCATTTTTAATCTCTCCTCTCTCCCTAAGTGAGCCACGGGCTAGGCTGTGATGCCAGCCCCTTTTCTCTCAAAAGTGCTTTGGTTGTGTTTTTTTGATAGAATATAAAGCTATTTTACAAAAAAAAAAAAAGAGTCATCATCTTTCTTAGTTTGTATTTACTCAATCTCTCCCTCCTGAAATTAGCATAAGGTAAACTATAGAGAAGAACTCTGCCTTATCTGCAAAAGACTTCCCCACGATCCTTTGGTTTTGTTTTCTCCTCCCTTTTGATTATCCTTTGTTAAACTTCCTGATGATTCTCAATAAAGACACAGAGAGGCATGGCTTGGGCACTTCAGTCATCAGGACTGCTAGCTCCCTGTCTTTACTCTTATCTCATTCATGGCTGTCTGTCTCATTATTACTTTACCCTCGGTCTGCAACACTCCTTTCTTTTCTATTGTCACTATTCTAACCCATATTATTACTACTCTACACCTAGAATACATGCAACAGCATAACTGTTCTTTGAATTTTTAAATCTCATTCAAAAGTCCTTACTACACATATATATAAAGCATAAGGATCTGGTGGAAAGGAGACAAGTGTAGATTCTCCCAGTCTGGAATTCAACAGGTTTGACATAGCTCCTAAGGATAGGGTTTTTCTTTTTTAATTTTTTGTTTTTTAAGTTTTCCAAAGATTATGTTGCAAATCACCAAGTGAGAACTGCTGCTTTGAACAACTAAATGCTTAGCTGCAAGATTAACTCTCCAAAAACTCAGATCACTACCAAGGTCACTGTTGCTGTTATGTGCCATCTAGTCACTTACGACTCAAGGATCCAATGTACCAGAGTTCTAAACGCTGTTCTATCCTGTGCCAACCTCACCATCTCCGACACACTCATTCCCACCACCCCAATCACAGAATCGATCCATCTCATCAAGGGTGTCCCTCTTCTGTGCCATCCCTCCACTGTCCCAAACATGATGTCTCTCTCCAAGAATCAGTCCCTCCTTGCAACATGCCCAAAGTATGTCAGACGAAGCTTCAGAATCCTTGACTCCAAGGAGCATTCCAGCTTCACCCCCTCCAAGACAAACCTGTTTAGTTCTCCTAGCAGTTCATAGTATATTCAACACTCTTCTCCAGCCCCACACCAAGGTCACTACCAACTCAAAACTTGTAGCTCAGCGCTTGCAAGATCAAGACTAAAGCCAAGTAGTCAGATCCCTTTACTATCTGCTTCCTCCCACAGTCAGTCCTCCTATAAACCACCTATACATTCTTTCACACTTTCTTACTATTTCTTCCCTATAGTAGGTTTATGAATCTCAAAGTTTCTTCTCTTTTTTAAGGCCCAGTTCCAGTTTTAGATAGATAGATAGATAGATAGATAGATAGAGATATAAAGATAAAGATATATAAAGATAAATTTTATATATATCTCTCTCTCTCTCAAAAGTTCTCAGGTATTCCAGGAATCAGTTGTATTTGCTCTAATACTTACAGTCCTAAAGACATTATATGAACAATGCTATCATATTATGACTGTATATTATCTTGTATTGTTCTTTAATAATTCTTAAAACTAAAATCCTTAAAAAACCCAAAACTCTAAAATCCTATTTTCTCAAAGATCTTTTTGACTCCTTAAAAAAAAAGTAACTAAATCCAAGCTGAAATAAGACATTTCAAGATGATAAAGGTTTAGCACGTCCAAAAGCAAGAAATCTATCAAGGATGAATGAGATCATATTCATACAAGTTTCAAGGGCTCCTAGTGGCCTAGAAAGAATAACATTAAAAATACTAATGAATAAAAGGATGCGTTAAGCAGACGAGGGGGAACAGCGGCGCCCACGCCCCTCCCCCACAGGGGGGGCGCAGCGAATGTCGGGAGCAGGGGCCAGGCGCGCCCCGGAAATTTTTAAAAGATGGATCCAAGGGGGCGGGAAATATTAATGAATAAAATTTCATGAGTTCACAATGATACTTATTAAAAATTCTGAAAGCTAGCAAATAAAACATATCTAGCCTGTATATCCCATATAAACTATGTTTTGAAATAGCCAAACTGTCATTGAGAGTAATTTCAGCTCATCAGTGGAGGAAAAACGACTCAGTCAGAATGTCATCATTTATAGTCCTACTAATATAAAAGTTCTTAGAAATAATCATCATTGGTTATTGAAAAAAAAGTTGATGGGGAATATGATGATGTATGAATTAGGCTGCCAGCAACTAAACCACATGATCAATCTTTAAAAAAATCACTAAAAAGTGGAACCTTGAAGTGCTACGCTAGGAAGCACACAGCATCTAGAGCTATTTTCCTTACCTCTTAAGAAAACTTAAACCAACTCAAGGCTCAAATCAACTGCCAGGTGACCGAGAGAACAAAGAAACTATTTAAAGGACATTTTGATGAAGTTGCCAAACCCAAACACAAAATATTCTCATTTCTTTAAATAATAATGAGAAATGAGGTGGGGAAAATTAAAGAAACATGCATTCCTATATTTATCAATAAACTGCAATGACTTTTCAATCAATGAAATTTATAAAAAGAGATTCTTAAAAAATAATTATATTTGGAAACAAGACTGTCTAAACATTGATAATTATTAAATACTATGTGTTTAAATTCATTTTTGTGGGTTTATGTGTATTCTCTCAAGGGCCTAATCAGCAGTGTGTTACTACCTAACTTACAAACAAGACAAAAGGCTGAACCAAGGCTGAAACATCTCTGTTTTAGAAATAAAGTACTATGTAGTTTTTATTATAAATCAAACAGTAACAGGGATGTGTCCTGTCTCCATACCTTTTTAACCTATATGCAGAACAGATTATCCGAGAGGCTGGGCTCTATGAGGAGAAATGCAAGGTTCAAGATTGGTGGAAGATCTATCAACAATCTGCGTTATGCAGATGACACAACCCTGCTTGCTGAAAATGAGGAGGACCTGAAGATCTTGCTGCAGAGGGTCGAGGACTGCAGCCTGCCATATGGATTGAGGCTCAATGTCAAGAAGACAAAGATTCTCACCACTGGGCCAACTGGCAGCATCAGGATGGATGGTGAAGAGATTGAGATTGTTCACAGCTTCAGTTTGCTTGGCTCCACAGTCAACACTCTCGGCACCAGTAGCCAGGAAATTAGAAGACATATTGTAATGGGCAAGTTACAGCAAGTAACAGCAGTTAGGGACCTCTCCAAAGTACTGAAGAGCAATGGTCAACTGGCAGCATCAGGATGGATGGTGAAGAGATTGAGATTGTTCACAGCTTCAGTTTGCTTGGCTCCACAGTCAACACTCTCGGCACCAGTAGCCAGGAAATTAGAAGACATATTGTAATGGGCAAGTTACAGCAAGTAACAGCAGTTAGGGACCTCTCCAAAGTACTGAAGAGCAATGGTGTCTCTCTGGAGACTAAGGTGCGTCTGATACAGGCTATGGTATTCGCAATCATTTGTTATGTATCAGAGAGTTGGACAATGACTAAGGAGGATAGAAGGAGAACTGATGCCTTTGAGCTATGGTACTGGAGAAGAGTATTAAGGGTACCATGGACTGCTAGGAAGACAAACAGATTCATCCAGGAAAGGGTCAAACTGGGCTGCTCCTTGGAGGCAAGGATTCTAAGGCTCCGTCTAACATACTTTGGACATGTTGCAAGGAGGGACAGGTCCTTGGAGAGGGACATCCTGCTTGGTAGGGTGGAGGGACAGCACAGAAGGGGAAGGCCCCCTATGAGGTGAATTGATTCAGTGATTGGGATAATCGGGATGGGTGTATCGGAGACGGTGCGATTGGCACAGAACAGAGTTTAGGGATGTTGTACATAGGGTCGATATGAGTCACAAGCAACTTGACGGCACATAACAACAACAACAACAACATATTCAATATCCAATGAGTCACGCATTATGATGTCCTCACACTTCAACAAAATACCTTCTCTGCCTACCTATCTGACCAGCATTTCATCTCACCTACAAAAGCAAAGCCAATCTCTATCTTCACCTACTCTAACAACACTAATATTTCTGTCTCTGTTCTGCTTCTCCTGATGTCTATACCATTCTTCCATTCCCACAGTCAAAAAGTCTGCCTCCTATTTCTACTACTTTTTAAAAAAAATTTTTATTTTGTCTGTGAGTACCGTCAAATCAGATTTGACTGGTACAGGAGGAGATTGTCCCTCCTTCTCCAGCAAAGCATCTGGTGGATTCATCTGCACACCTCTGGGATTGCAGTGCAGTTTCTTGCCACTAGGCCACCAGAGCTCCCTTATTTTTACTACTTCTACCATCAAGTCTTCAATACTTCTCACCTTAGACTCTAACCTTCGTAAGCAAGTTTCTCTTTCTTTCTCCAACTGCATCTATACTACACAACAACACAAGATTTCTTTCTGAAGTGCAGCTCTAGTCATTTCACTGTCCTACTTGTAAATATTCACATTTCTCTACTTTCTATTTGGCAATAACTAATCTCTCCACACTTGCATTAAGGTGTTCTGAAGCAATCTACTTTCCATCCATTACCGTAACAACCTTCCACTGAAGGGTTTCCTGAACCTGTTTCTTGGCAACGACTAATCTCTTGATACTTGTATTAAGGTGTTCTGCAACAATCTACTTTTCGTCCATTCCCTAAACAACTATCTACTGAAGGGTTTCCTGAACCTGTTCCATGCTTTTCTGCCCCTATGCATTTGGATCCAGGGCTCTCTCTACTCACTATGCCCTTATTCCTCACTTGTTCTTCTCAAAGTTCAATTTATTCTTCTATGCCCATCTCACTTTATGCCTATCTCTAAAGCCTTCAGAGATTCTCCTCAATTACCAAACCAAATAAAACTGCTTTTCCACTGGCTACTTCTGAAGTCACTGACATTACTCAGGGCAGAATACATCATTTATTTGGCTTAGTTGTCCTATGACCTTTCCGTTTTAAAAGGACACAACAGGATCCTAGTCATGTTTCTAAGCTCACACATTACAGGATCTTGAAAATAGTAGATAAAATATTTTTATTTGGCTTGTACCTAGGTGTGTCAAGAGATGAGTATTTGAACGAAAATAATGAAAAGCCTAACCTGCTACAGAAAATAAGATGAACTGTTTAATCAAAAGAAAAAGGACTTGAAATGAACCTCAAATTCCTTCCTAAATAAAAAAGTTAACCAACCTTTTGAAAAGATGAACACACATTTTATAAAATCACTCTTCAGATATCCTGACTCTATTCCCCCCATCCTCCAGTGGGTTTTCAGAGGCAGTAAATTGCACAGAGAAGACTGCACATCCTTCTCCCATGGAGCAGCTTGTGGATTCAAACCAAGTGTGTTTGGGATTGCAGCGCAGCTTCTGACCAATAGGCCACCAGAGCTCCCTCAATATACATTTTCTAAAATCACTTTCCAAATAACGTTAGCCCACTTTTTTTCCCTCTCCTGATTTAACTTTATACGGTGGTAAACTAATAACTCTGGTGGCATATTCCTTAGCATGTTACTCTGCTAGCAAAAGGCCAAGGGTTTCCATTAGTTTGAAACTATCAGCAGCTAATTGGGAGAAAGGTGGGCAGTATCCTCTTGTTAAGATTTCCAGCCTCAGAAGCCCAATGGCAGGTCACTACAAGTCAGAACCGACTCAACAGCACTGAGTGTGAAAGGTAAAACTCTCAGCAGTTCCTTAGGAAAATAGCGTGGTCGGTAGTCTGTTTCCACAAAGACATGGTGTCTGAGAAACACTATTGGGCAGTTCTGTTTTATACGGTTGCTATGAATCTGAATTAAGACAGTGGGGGCTTTTTCAGTTCTTAAACTACAACCATCTTCAAAAATGAGCTAATTTTATACAGCAGTAGGAACACAATAAGATTAGTACTATAGCAGGAAACTACAGTTCAGTGGGATATAGTTTCTTGACTATATTTCCTTACTACTATAAACAGTACCTTTCATACAGCAGCTGTCCAAAAAACTTACAACTTCAAAATGCTGTTTCATTAAAGAATTATTGATTCTAAGAATCTAAAAGTTTACATTTTAATATACAGTATTCTGAAGAATGTATAAGAAAATATTTCTTCTGTAATACATTTCCCAGGGTCTGAAGATGTAAGAGAAAAAGGTAGGTATACAAGATAGACATATATACTCCAAATCACTGACATAGTCTTAAGTTCTAGACTGTTCCTCTGACCAGCTTTCCTTTATGACATAGAATTAGCAGCTTAGGAAAGCATAATAAAGTAAAAATTCCAGAAGCTTCCCTTTACACTTTAATACTTAATAAAACGGTTAGTCTAATTAATTTGAATTTTCTCTCCAATTTCTGTTCAATGGCTTAATTTTTTTAAATGTTTTAATTTAATTTCTGAGTTCATGTTCTTGTGTTCCATCAAGTTGGAACTGACCTACAGCTGACCCTCCAGTGGGTTTTCAAGAGGCAATATATCATACTGGAGGAGACTGCTCAACCCTCTACCCCAAAACAGTGGGTAGATTCGAACTGTATACCTTCAGGATTGCAGTACAGCTTCTTACCCTACGCCACCAGAACTCCCTCTTTATGAGAAAAATTCATTAGTAGATATTCGATAAATGTTATTTGTGGGGTAAATCATAAAACACAATTTTGGATTTAAATGAAGCATTTTTGACATTTTAAAATTATGTTACTGCTTTTAGGTTAGTTCTGACTTATAGCACCCTAAGCATGACAGAGAAGCACTGCCTGCTTCGGCACCAGGCTCAAAATCCTTGCCGCATCTGAGCTCTTTGCTTCACAGCCTCTGAAATCTACTGGGAAGGTCAACTAAGAGTTGGTTCCTACTCAATGACACATTAACAGCAAGAACCCTATTGGCCTTGTGGAATTTTTGTTAGCTCTCAAAGAGAGAGACTCGAGATAATTAGAATTCTAAGAAGGCTCTTGAAAGACAAGCCTGACAAGTGACTTTCAAATACATCAACCCCTGAAATCCTATAAAGCAAAATTCTACTCTGAAAAGTGAAGTTGCCAGGGTCAGAATCAACTGACTTCATGCTCAAACTGATGGTTTAGCAAAGTTAACAGAAGAAGGAGTTAAAAGAATAATAGTTTTGTGCTAAGTTGGTTTTCATAATATCCCATTTTCCTATACAAAATGGTAAAATATTCTTTAAAAGATGTAATTTCATGTCATTATCTTTGTAATACAAAATCTCCAACTGGTTCCTACTCCTCACGCACAATCAACAAAAAAAAAATTCAAGAGTCTACACTATCTAATAATCTACTTCCTCTGTCTCAGTTTTAACCACTCAATTCTAGGACAACTTCTCCACCAGCATTGTCCTATAACATGTGCAAGGAGACTTGTAGGTTAATTTACCTTCTCGACCTATTATAACCTCTATCTTTCAAGGACAAGGTCAAAAGTTGTTATGTGGCAGGAAGCACTAAGTCACAGATTCTGTGATCGCCTTTCCTTTTCTTTGCTTCTTGAAACTGCTCTGGTAACTTATTTTTCACTTATTTCTTTCTGTCCTATGTTGCACTTAGTAGTTTATTGAACTCACATAAATTAACACTTTATTCAGTACATATTTGCTGAAATGTAAAATAAATTTTTACTAAGAAATAGCCTTCTGATAATTTGCTATATAATGGCAAATTGGTACTATCAACAAGCAGTCTTTTTAAAAGATAATTTTCACTATTGAGTTAAATTTTAAAAATAAATTTTAATTTAACAAATTATTAGAAACCCACAGATAAATTTCTGTAGATCCAGAGCCCATTTTGAGATACAATGGAAACTGTCTTCCACAATGAGTTGTGCATCTCTTAGTCTAGCATTTACTACTGCCCATTAAGACCACAGGTTTTAGGACACAACTTTCTACTACTATCACTGTACTTATAAAATGGGTCAGAACAACTTATTTTTCTGTGTATGTGAACTACCAATTTATTCTTGGCCTTTGCCTTTATAGATAAAAATCAACTGTAGTCAAGTTGTACAAGTTCAACATAGATCATGGTAGAAAATATTTATCTCTGTATTCTAAATCAATGCCAAGAATCAGATAGCATAAGAATGTGCCAAAAGATTAGATTTCAATCTCAAATGTAGCTAAGCAAGCTTAGGTAAGCTTCCCAACTGTTCTCTGTTGAGTTCTAGCTAAAAGAAAATAGTGTGATTAGAGTTTTAGATTAGATACAAGTCTACATATAAATAAAAAAATCAAATATCCTCCTTTTCACTAGTGACAAGATTTTCTTGCTATTAAACCAATGTGTGTCAAGAAAAACAGGTCACTGGAGGATACTGAAGTAAACTGGTAGAACACAGTCCACAAACACAAACTTTGGTTGAGTCGTGACTGGGGTCTTAAAAATTTGCAAATGGTCATCTAAAATGCAATTACTGATTTCTCCTCCATCAGAGCAGAGAAGATTGGGGGAAGGGGAGAAATTAAGATTCAAAGCAACAATTAGCCCAAAGGACTGACAGATGATTTAAACTACTGTCTCCGATACTCTAATGCCAGAAGAACTAGATGGTGTTCGGCTACCACATTCATCCATTCATCAGGATCATGAAGAAAAGTCCTTGACAGAGAAGGAGAGAGGGGGATGAAGAACAAAACTGAAAATCATAAAAAGATAAGGTTTAGTAATCGGATAGAGGCCGGGAGAACAGAAGGTACACTCAAGGCTCAACTTCCAGCCAATGCTGGACCTACAAAATGATTAACGGCAACAGGGAGGAATTATAATCCTCAACACAATCAATCAGAAAAGACCAAAAGAGCGGCACATGCCCAAATATGGAGCTGAGAAGGCAGCCAGGGGCAGAAAAGGAGGAATGAAAAGAGGACCTCAGGAAGAAAGCAGGAAAAGTGCTATTTATTATGTTGAAGGCACTATAATCAATGTCATGAAACAAAATGGTTAAAGACTGTTAAATGGAAAACTAATTAGCTCTATAAACATACACCCAAATTGGGAGGAGGGGAAGAGGGAAAACAAACAATAGGTCCCAGGACCCATGGCTTAAAATAAGCTACTCTAAATGAAAGTAGTATTTTTTCATTTCCCCTCTCACTCCTGAAATCTTTAATAAAATCAAACCCACTATACCATCGAGTCAATTCCAACTCACAGTGACCCTTCATCACACTTCCAAAGGTGTAAGTCTTTATGGGAGGACACTTGCACATCTTTCTCCCTTGGAGTAACCTGAGGATTCAAACCACAACTTTTCATTTAGCAGCCCAACACAGAGGCACTACTCTACCAGAGCTCCTTCAAGTTTGAATAGTCATAAAACTCTATTCACTGAGTTGCTTGAAGCATGTCCAATAGACTCTAGGAGACCGAGTGGATCTCTGCCACTCAAACCCCAACACTCCACTAATGCTCTGCTAGTGCCAATGTGAAGTTCTTCTATGGTCCGTGTGAATGCCGACTGACAAATGACACCTGCTTGTGAAACTGTCCACCCACTCTAAAATGAAATCAGCTCAGCCATGGTGTGAAACAAGAAGCGTCAACCTGAGGTTAGTTCAGGTTTGTTATGAGTCAAGGATCTTCTAAAATCTGCTCCTGCCCACAGCTCTGCAGCTACATTCTTGTGAGGCAGCTCACTATCTGAACAAGAATACAGGTCAAACTTTTTTGACTGTGTCAACAATGATAAGCAGGTATTCAGTATTTAATATGAGTATTTTCTTTTAGATGACAACACAGAATACAAGCATTCCAGGTTCTCACCAGAGGAGAGCACTGAAATTTCTGCTGGGATCCTCCAATTTATGTTTCTATCAAGTTCAATACCTCAGACATTAGTTATATATTCCATAGAAGAAAATACAATCTTCATAGTTTAGCTATATTTTAATGTTATAGTCTCAGTTTAGAAACCAGGTGGGTTACTTTAAAAATAAAAAGGGGTTCTTGAATATTTTTCATTCTATTCAAAGACTTGTTGATAACACTTAGTACACAATGTGAGTTCCTATAGCAGATGCCTTATTAACACCTTTCTTTTAGAACTTATTATGAGAAAGAAAAATTTCTCTCAAGAAACCACTGGGTTTTCTTTTACCAAAATTATAATTATGTAACTTATTTTTATCTTATTTTACTTACTTCAAAACGTGTAAAATTAAATTACGGTAACAACATTAGCCTCAGCAGGAATGTGAATTTCTTTCCTCATTATACAGTTTTTCTTGAAAATGTGTATTTTAAGTCTTTGCTCTCAACTCATTGCCGTCTAGTCTAAACCAACTCTTAGTGGATCCTCAGGCAGGGTCCCAGGGCTGTAAATCACATGGGAGAGGAATGTGTTTTTCTCCCAAAGAGCCACTGGTGGATTTGAACCACCATAGAGGCACGTCCTTTGGGTCAGCAGCACAAGTGCCTGTGGACTATGCCAACAGAGCTCCCTATAAATGTTGTTACTACAGGCTGTCACGGCAGAACCGAACGACAGCTGGCCTTCCAGGGGGTTTTAAGAGGCTCTGCGCTGTACAGGACATTGCCCATCTTTCTCTTGCCCAGCAGCTGGTGCAGCCTTAACTTTCTTGTCTGTGTGTTGGCAGAGCAACCCCTTATAGTGGTTGATGGTAAACTGTTCAAATCCTTCTAGAAATAGTAAGGGGTATAAATAATAAAGAACTAAAACTTCCCTGTAATAAACTACTCTGCTTCTTTAAGATTGGAAATGTTACACACAGGAGTTCTAGGTCCTTTTGAAATGGCAAATGATTTGTTAAACATATATTTACCGCAAAAAAAAAAAAAAATTCTACCTTCAAATAACCCAGAAAATCTTTTAAGAGTTATGCAAAAGAAACTTATTAACATGGGCATAAGTACTCAAAATCTGTGTGGAATGGATTTGAGTTGAAAAGCATGCATATCAAGAGAGTGAAAGCAGCCTTCCAAAACAGAAGCAGGTAGCTAGTTTAGTGAAGGAGGCAATGGAGTGGACAATGCTGATAGTACTACAAAGGAGTGATGCAGGGTAAGGCCTGAAATAGCCCCTAGCTTCTCAGCATTGCAGGGTTGAACACCAGGGCAAGCACAGGGTTAGTTTTGGGGGAGGGGGAAGCAAACCCCAGCCTGCTGTAGGGTGGAGAGTGACAAGGAGACGTGGGAAAACAATTACCACACTACTTCCAGACCAGGCTGGCAGGGCAAGAGAGAGCGAGCTAAAAGGAAATAGGAATAATGGAGGGTTCCCCCTTCCTGATGCCTCTCTTTTTTAAATGGGAAAGACCTGCATGTTCCTATGCTTTATTCATTCAATAGCTATTTGGTATCTATCACCTGAGAAGAATGTGTTCTAGGAGCATGGGATAACTCAATCAAAACAAACATCCTTGTCAAGGGAGAGCTTTTATTCTAGATGGACAGGGGAGGCATTAAAAATAATTATAGAAAGCATTAGGTGATCAAAAGCAGTATTGTTGTTATGTATCATCAAGTCAAAACAGATGACCCTCCAGGGTTTTTCAGAGGCTGTAAACTACACAGAAGAGTGCCCATCTTTCTCTTGGAAAGCAACTGGTAGAGTCAAAGCATCTGCCTTTGAGTTGGCAATTCAACTCCTTACTCTAGGCCACCAGAGCTCCATAAGCATTATGTGAGGGATAAAGACAGACAAGGTCAGGATCAGGAATGTGATGGGTAAGTGTCCTGTGCAGGCAGACAGAGTAAGACTCTAATGGTGGTGAGATTTAATAACGTTTTGAAGGTGATAAAGGAATTAGTGAGGCAGATTTCAGGATAAAACGATTCCAGAATTAGAACAAAGGTCCTAAGGTGGAATTGTGTCTTGCATTAGAGGGATAGTCAGTGAAGGGGAAGAAGTTGAAAACAGAAGAGAATAATTAAAGCAGTAAGTTCTTAAGAAATAGAAGGCTGTAATATTTAAAAAAAAAATCTTGCTGAAAATGACCCAAAATGACTGGAGCAGTACTTTAAGAACTATCAGAAATACAAGCTGGTTTAGAAGAGGCTGCAGCACTAGGGGTACCAATGCTAGTGTCTGATGTATCTTGGTGGGAAGCAGAGAGTACCAGAAGAATCTCTATTTGTGTTTTATTGACAGTTTAAACGCGTTTGACTCTGTGGATCACAACAAATTGGGACCAACACTGAGAAGAATGGGAGTCCGAGAAGACTCAACTGTACTCATGCTAAACCTGTACTTAAGAGCAGGAAGCAGTCTTAGGAAACATTGCATGGTTCAAAATTAAGAAAGGAGTACATCAGAGATGCACCCTCTCTCCATACCTTTTTCAATATGCAGAAAAGAACATTTGGAAGGCTGGTCTTTATGAAGAATGTGGCATCAGGATTGTAGGGAAGATTCATCAACAACCTGCATTATGTAGATGCTACAATCTTGTTCACCTTAACTGAGGAAGACTTGAAGTGTTTGCTGCAAAAGGTCAAGGACTGCAATCTTCAATATGGATTGCCTCTCAACAGCAAGAAAATAATTCTCACCACTGGGCCAACTGGTAGTATCATGATAGATGAAGAAGAGACTGAGGTTGTTAACAAGTTCCTCCACAATCAACACTCTCAGCACAAGCATTCAGTAAATCAAAAGACAAATTGCTTTGGGAAAGTCTACTGTCAGGTATCTCTCCAGAGTCTAAGGAGCAATGATGTCAGTTTAGAAACTAAGGTGCACCTCTGATCCAAGCCATAATCTCAAATTATTGCTACACGTCTGAAAGTTGGACAATGACAAAGGATGACAGAAGAAGAATCAATGCCTTTGACCTGTAGGGCTGGAGTAGAGTATTTAACATACCATCGACTGCCAAGAGAACAAACAGGTATATCCTGGAGAGGGTGAAACCAAGCTGCTCCTTGGGGGCAAGGATTATGAAACTCTGTCTCACCTACTTTGGGCAAGTTTCCAGAAGGGACCATTCCTTGTAAAAGACCATTATGCTTGGAAGGATGGATGCTCAGCACAGGACAGAAAGACTGTGGATGAGATAGACTGACATTAACGGTGGCAATGGGGGAAGATGTGCCAGAGACATTAAGACTGGCTCATGTTGAGGAGAGTTCAGAGCTATTGTTCATAGGGTCACTATGAGTCATAGTTGACTTAATGGCATAAACGATATTTAGAAAACAGGCCAAGGGATTAGGTGAAGTGAGGAAAGTAATCTCTTTTTCTGAGACTGTAGGAAA
Source organism: Elephantulus edwardii (assembly GCF_000299155.1). Classification (NCBI taxonomy): domain Eukaryota; kingdom Metazoa; phylum Chordata; class Mammalia; order Macroscelidea; family Macroscelididae; genus Elephantulus; species Elephantulus edwardii. The sequence continues at coordinate 3,267,372 of NW_006399795.1, forward strand.
GACAATGATAAAGAGGGCAGAGATGTTTTCAAGCTTCTGAGGAAGAAACCAAGAAGTCAATGGCAAAAAAAAAAAAGAAGTCAATGGCTTCTTTTTCCCTGAGTTAAAAAAATACCCTCTCAAATTCATTACCTCTGCGTCAGAACTGACTCAGAGTTGACCCTCCAGCAGGTTTTCAGAGGCTGTAAATCACATAGGAAGAACTTGTCTATCTTTCTCCCACAGAGTAACTTAACTGGTAGATTTCAATCAGTACAAATCCTTGACCACCAGGCCACTAGAGCTCCACCTTTCCTGAGCAGGCAAGTTAGTTTGTTTTCATTTTGATGATCAGTTTATGTAGCAGGCAAGTTTTTATGACAAGTATGAGGCAGTAGGGAAGTTTGAGAAAAGTGAGAGAGATTTTAGTGTTTCCACCATAAAGAATGGAAGAAACCAAAGAGTAGAATTATTTTAATAGATGCCAAAGACCCAAAGACAGACTCAGGGGAGAACTAAAAACTGCACATTAACTGTGGCATAGATAAATGGAGTGTAATGCTTCTCCAAGGCAGCATATAGAGGTTATGGGTGCAGGGGTGATGCAAGGCTGTCATCTATCTGAATAGCGGATCTGCAGAACAAGGAAGAATAAAAACTGCAAGTGCTAGGAAGAAAATAGGTAAAGCAATGTACTCCAGAGGGGCCACACACTGTAAGAAAGGGATGAAAATAAGTCTGGTCTGATGGACTGGAAGAAAGGAAAGGCTCAAAAGACTTGCCACGGGACAGGGAAGGAGATATGGAAATGAGAGTTGTAAATTACTAATTTAAGATCTGGAGGAGAATTGGAGATCTGATGGTGATTGCATGTTAGAATATGTAGCCACAAAACTGAGCTAGTAGAACAAAACACAGCCACAGTTTACTTGATGAAGTCACGGGAATTTTAAGGTTAAGAGATGTGAAAGGGGAGTTAACTGCAAAGGAAGTTCAGCAATTATCAACTCCAATAAACTTAGAAAGATCACATAGCCTCTAAGATGACCATAAAGCTGCTTCCCAGAACACAGACATCCAACACAGTTCCATGTTCCTGTTTCTTTATCATTTCTGACATTGATATTGGAAGCGGGAGTGGCATCCACTTCCTAAACAACATGCCTCTGGAAACTGCATGAATGTTGATAAATGATGAAAGTTATAGAAAGGTTTCAGGCCTTTTGTTCAAAGGGTTGCTAGGAGTCGTGCTCAACTCGATGGCAATCAACAACAACATTTCTCTAACATTATGACATTAGCTGCCTATTCTCTTCCAGCCTGCAAACACTCAGAATTAGAACCAAGATCCAGGCTAAAATGACACTGTTCTTTGAGTTCATTACTTCCCTGGAATGATTCACAGAAAAACTATGCTTACAACTACTGGTTTCACTACTGTTATTATTATGTGTGCCACTGAGTTTGAACTAACTCACAGCTGACCCTCCAGTGGGTTTTCAGAGGTAGTAAATCACCTAGGAGGAAACTTCCCATCCTTCTCCCAAAGACTACCTAGTGGATTCAAATGGTTTCTGCCTTTAGGATTACAGCGTCACGTCATACTACTAGACCACCAGGGCTCCCTTCATTATAGTAAAAGGACAGAAATAAGATCATCATTAAGCAGAGTTTCATAGGCAAGGAGGGTTCCTGATGCAGCTGCACAGTGTCACAGTGGGCAAGAAATTCACAGAGCCTTAGAGTGACTGGCCTTTCATTGGCCAGCATGGCATGCTACACTAACTCCTTCCCCCTGACACTAGTCAAGCCCTGCCTTCCAGCTGAGTGTCTTCTAGTGTGATCAGCTCCTGCTCTCCAACACAAATTATCCAAGATGGTCTGGAAATCTCAGACCAAGGCATCCCAATTACTTCATGGATTATTTTTCAAGAACCAAAACCAAAGGACACTTTACTGAGGGTTAAAAACTAGGTCCTTCACCTCCAAGCCTCTGTCTTGGCCTCTTTATCTATAAAACAGGGATAATAACAGTTTTGCTTTTATACGTGGTTGTCACAAAGAGTAAATCAGTTTATGTAAAGTGCTTCGCTTTGGGGCTGGTACCTATATAGTGCTCAACAGAGGTTATTGTTGTTACTTATCTGCAGATGGCAAGATGATGTCAGAAATACAGATGTAAGAGAGAGTTAAGCAAGTTATCCAAGTCTTCAAAGGAAGCAGAGAATGGTGGAGAATGATAGAGCAGAACTATATGTTTGGTGTAACAATGTAACAAAGAGAAAAATATTTCAAAACCTATGAGACAAATTTTGTCCTGTGCCTTATACCACATATACAAATAACTACAAACCAATCATTAAAGTGACAACTGATACATTTAACTGATAATATTTACAATAATAAACATCACTATAAAATAATAAAATCTCTAGTGAGATAACAAGCTAGTTAGATCCCAAGACACTACATAGAGGAAAATCTGGAAGCCTCAATGGCATGGCAGTGATACACCAAACTGGACAAAAAAGGGAAAGGTACTGAGATTAATCTTATCTCACCTTATCTATTTACAAATGACTAAATGTAAGTCCCTTGAGGACAGAGAAGCAAAGTTCTAGAAGCACATCAAAGAGATGGTAATGACTGTAGTAAAAGTAAGTCTCAATGAAGCACCTGGGCCTACCAAACAGAAAACACAACTTGGAGAGACAACCAAGGCAACTTTTGCATGTTTTCCCCATCACAAGCCACATTTGTTTCTCTTCCACTCTTATGAAGGAGGAACATAAAAACTCCTAAATGAATGTATATTAATTCACATTCTTTTATGACCAAGAAGTTCACCAGTATCCATTCAAACAAGGTCAGCTTTTAAAAAAGCACACATACACAAAATAACAATGACATGATGTCAACTGGATATACATTTAACTTTAGAGCCTTGTGAAATGAAACTGTATCAGTTTATAAGACCAAACGGATATGCTCACTCCTAGAAAACTTGCTGAGATTAGCAGCCTGCAAAAGGGCTTGTTCTTTGCTTTGTCCTTCCTGAAGAAAGAGAGGGCAGGAGCCCATTGTTGCTCTCTGCTTTGTACCCTGTACAAGACCATGGCAGGATAATGGGAGAGAATGTTCATGCCTTGAAGAGACAGTTGGCAGTCCTTTCTTTATTCCCTGCACAACTCAAGAGAATGAAAGAGAAATGAGAAGAAAACTATTTCTATCTAGTCTTGGGGGTTGGGGGGACTTTCTTTTAAGCTTTACAGGCAGAATTAGAATATATTTAGGGAAAATGCCAAAAAAAAGAACTTCACAGTCAGGTCTGCTTTTACCCAATGTTAAAATTATAATTAATCATCATTTTTTCAGATCTTTTCACGAATTAAGAACCTTTAAAAGTAAAATAAGAGATAAATGTCTTAAATGGGGCACAGAATTTTCAAACCACTATATTACAGTTCTCTTATATTAAGGTTATTTTTTCCAAAAAAACACTGGTTTTTCTTGAAAGCATATTTGATTCAAACTAAGTTTTCCAAAGAAAATGTAATGATAATTAAAAGAGGAAAAAATGAATTGTTAAAACTATACTTGGAAAATCCTACTTGAAGTTGCCTAAGTAGTTTAATTTAGGAAGTTACAGGATTTGCTCATTAAGGAGTAGAAGTGAAAGGAAAAGACACAAAGAACGTGACAGGTATTCATCTCTCCAGGGCCAATTCAGGCCCAAAATGTAAGAAGACACACTCAAGCCAAATTTCATTTCGGATCATTTCAAGATCTGCTTGATACTACCAACCCAAGTGCCACCTTCCTAGTCCAGCCGGCAACATTCTTTAATGACTCCACCTGCTTCGTAATCCTACAGTCACACCAACTTAATTAGAAAGCACTACCTCACTTGTAAGAAGAATACAAGCTTTTCCTATGACTAAGCTAAGCTGACAAAACGCCAGCCTTTAAATAAAATACCCACCCTGGTATCACTTCTCCTTTACAGCGATTCCAATTCAATCACTGCGTTCTCATCCAGCTCACACAGCTATGACACAAAGCAGCATGTTCAGAACAGCTGCCTGGTGCAACAAGAGATATGCCAGCAAGGGATCTGTTGACAATCTAATTTCAGCTACCTCGGGATGCCACAAAGATTACAACCGGCGTCCTCAGAAATATTGCTGCTAGCCTCTTGCACTGTCATTACATTCTGGTTTACTTAATATATGCACGCTGGACCACTCCATGGGGGGGGGGGGGGAATCTATGCATCCAGTGCCATCCTCTACCTTTCAAGGCCTCCATACTGGTAAACTGGTCTTAACAGTTCCTCGGACCTTTGTACATACCAAGCATCACCAGGCCTTCTAAGTGGATAGAACGCAAAAGGGTACTGAAAGCTACTATTTGATATTTTACACCACTAAAGGTGGAATTTTGAAGGCCCAGTTTACCTTGGAAGCTAATCTAGCGAAGTGCCAAGGAGTGGGGGGGGAAAGTGATTTGGGAGCTCCACTCTGGTGTAGGGACCAGGATGTTTTGTGTTGCACGAACAATGACTAGCTGGCTCCAGCAGCCGCCCCACCCCCACCACTTGGCTTCCGTGCGGGCAGTCACCATGAAAGCTGCCAGGACTGTCACTGGGTGCCTTACAGCCAGCGCACTTGGCTCCTAAAGGATTTGTCAGATCATCCTCCCAATATGGCTGCCCGAGTAAGCCCGCTCCGCCGCACGCCGAGACCACAGCAGCCCTCCCCACGGCTGGCCAGCCTCCAGCGAGCCCCCTCCCCTTCCCACCGCGCTCGTCTCGGAGGCCCTCGCGTCCCCCAACCCCCGCTTCTCACTCGGACTGGCGATGCTGGCCTTTTCTGCCTCCATCTGGCAAAGGGCATGATCACATTCCCGGTCTCGGCCCCCGTGTCAATCAAAACGAGGGAGAGGGGATGGGGGAGAAGGAGGTGGGACGGTTTCAATACGGAGCCGCGCTGTCCCCACCAGAAAGCCAGCGGACGGACAGACAGCAGCAGGTCGCTGACCGCTGTGCAGAGCTGGAGCCGGGCCCTCAGCAGGGATGGAGGGCGGGCGCAGGGGGCCCCCAGCAGGCCGCTGGACCCGAGCCCGGAGCGCGTTGCTGGCCAGGGAGGCGCCCTGCACCCCCGCAGGGAGAGCCTTCCCTTCCCCACCCCGCCCTACCGCACCCCACCCAGCGCCCCGGCAGGCAGCGCCCTCCGTGTCCGCGGCGCTCCTAAGGGCCTGGGACGCCCCCATCCGACCCCGCCCGGCTGCCCCGCCCGCTCTCGGAGCCCCCCCACCCTCATGTGGCCGCAGAGTCAACGGCCGACTGCCCAGCCGCCTTTACCTCCGCCGCGCTGCGGGCCGACTGGCGAGCTGCCGGGTCAGCAGGCGCCGCGTCGCGCGGGGGCGCGAGGGGCCCGGCACCGACGCACCTCAGCGCGAGCAGCGGCCGCAACGAGCCGCAAGACGCCACTCCGCAGCCCCATCACGCAGCTGCCCGGCCCCGCATCGAGGGCCGCGGAAGGGTGGAAGGCAGGGGCGCAGGAGGCCAGGCGCGGAGATGGGCCGGCGGTAACAGCTGCGGCTGGCGGGCAGCGGCTCGGCTGCGCACTGGCGCCTGCCAGGACCGTCGCCGTCAGATTGCCCCGCGTCTGTCCCCGCGAAACTCCGCCTGCAGCCCCCGACGCCGGACACCGCCCCGAGCCTGGCTGCCGCGCGTCACCTCGGCCCGCCCGAGCGCCCACGACTGACAAAGACACAGGCCAGTCAGAGCGCTGATCTCGGGCGGCCGACCAATCGTAGAGGAGCCGGGGAGCGGCGATCTAAGAGGAGCTGCGGAGACATCCGAGTGCCCCCTGGTGGCCTAGAAGCCCTCGCGGGGGTGCGGAGTGGGCGAAGCCGGCGCCCAGAATTCCCTCCTGGTTGACCCCCCTTAAGGGCAGCTGCGCCCAGCTGACCCGATAATCCTCCTTGTAAGGTGTCAAAAGGTTGGCTAAGTGAGGCGGCGGGCGGTTCTGTCGAGGGTCCCGGGCGCCCGTGGAGGAGTTGAGATTTAATATGGGAGGCGGCCGAAGTCATTGTCTGGAAAACATTTCACCGGTTCAACCCGCCAAACGCGTTACCATTGGAACTGAAACACGCAAAGGGATGAGTATATTCCGCCCGAGCTTCTTGGCCTATTCTTATCGAGCCCATCACAGCACCTCCCACTCACCACCTTGGAGGGAAAATAAGGCGGAATGAGTAATAGAAAAGCATGACTTGGTGGGCATTCCACTTGTCTCTTTCTGATACCACGTAAAGGCTGTGTAAAGGGACAAAATGCTCCTAGAGGCCCAATTAAGGACCCGAGCTCCCCTCTGCAAGATGCCCTTGAAGGAGAGTTACTCCAAGGCAGAAACCCAAGGAAGTCAAGTGCTCTTGCAGTGATTTAAAAAAAAAAAATCAGATTTAGATTCAGCTCAAAAAAATTGCCTGCAAGCCATTCAATGAACAGTTCGGTTTCATACTTAATAAAGAAAACATAATATCCATTGAAAATATGTGCTATTATCATGACAAGAACCTTATGGTTTCCTAAGGTTGTGAAATGCTTGTTATTTACTAGCAGAAATTGAAAGCAAAGGAAAATTTTCACCTCTGAACTCAGTACTTTGTTAATCGGGTGTGAGAATCTTAATTATAAACATAAGCACTACAACGTCTAAATTAATAAACCAATGATACTGGAAAATCCCTGCTCACACTGAAGTCCCCATACTCCCTTTCCAGTCAACCAATATTCAGTAAGAATTTATCATTTTATTTTGGATTTAAATTCCATCTATCTGCAAAATTATTTGACACAGCTTACAATAAAGTCGATAAGCAATAAAATTTCATAGGATTAGACTAGTTTTAATAGTCTAAAGAATATAGAAGAACATAGCAAACATTGAATGACTGTATGAACAAGGATAGTTTAATATTTAAAAACCTTTAAAACATCAATCAAAGGAATGTGCTACTGCTGAGCACAAAACTCAGCTTTTAGCTTCCTTAGGTACAATGTGCCATGGCGTCGCCTGTGACTCTGAACTTGAGCCAATCTCATCATCTCTAACAGATGTAATCCCATTTCTCCAGTCACTGAGTTAATCCATCCCATTCTGAGTCTTCTTCTGTGCTCTCCCTGCACTCTTCCAAGTGTCATGTCCTTCTCCAAGGACTGGTTCCTCCTGGCAACATGCCCTAAATATATCAGACAAAGCTTCAAAATCCTTGCTTCCAACGAGAAGACTGGTTTCACCCTTTTCAGGATAGATCTGTTTGTTCTCTTAGCCATCCATGGTATATTCAATACTCTTCTCCAGTACCATAACTCAAAGGCATCAATTCTTCTTCTGTCATCCTTAGTCACTCATTGTCTAGCTCTCTGATTTATAGCAACTAATTGCTAAGACCATGGCCTGGATCAGGTATACCTTAGTCTCTAGACTGACATCAATGTTCTTCAGTACTTTAGAGAGGTCCCTAACACCAGATTTACCCAATGCAGTTCATCTTTTGATTTCCCGGCTGCCAGTACCAAGAGTGTTCATTGTGAACCCAAGCAAGCTGAAATTGTTAACAATCTATTCACTGTCTATCATGAACTAACAATAGTGGGCTAGTAAATAAACTCTTCATCAGTAAACAATAACTTTTATCTGTTTTAGAGTTTGATGCAAAATTACTTCTGCAAGCACCTTGGAGAGTTACAAACATCTGGATGGTAATGAATAGTTAGAGCTTTCAAGGGAGGTCAATTTGAAAAGAATCTGACACACAGTGAAGGGAGTGTGGTGAAAACGAATCAGTAAAAGATAAGTTGTGTCTGACTTGAAATAAGCATATAAACAAATTGACACTGCAGAAAAATAATTGAATGTATACCAATGGAAGAAAATAAGGCTAGCCCTCAAGGCAAGTTAGCCTGTTCTGCATGATAGATAAATGAGATTACTCTGCACACCTCTGCAGTTTGTTAGATACAAATTTGTACAAAACACCTCTTAAAATTGTAAATAAAGTCCTGGAAAAAATGAATTCAGCCATGTATATCCCTGAAATACAAAGAGGTAACATCAGAAAAGCTATTAATATAACCCTTATAACCATACAACTAGAACTATTAAAGTTTCTGGATATAAGATCAATATACAAAAGTCTAAATGTGTTGCTTCTTGCTAAGAATAAACTAGAAAATATAATTTAATAAAGTATCTCATTAAGAACAGCAATAAATACAACTGAGTTCTATTTACGTGGAACGACAGAGGAAAGAAAGTAAGGATAGAAAAATATAGACTGTGTGGCCTCTAAATAACAGCTTCCTTTGCCGTGGAACCAGAAAAACTGGATAGTGCCTAATTATCGCTACTGAATATTTTGATCAAAGATTTGATAAAAGAATCCTGATCAAAAGGAAGAGGAAGTGTAGAACATAATATAAAATTATCCCAGACTCCAGACTTTCTCTGAAGCTAGTTTCCTTAAATAATATTTACATTTTAAACCAAAAACATCCCACAAAGTCTTTTTAAAATCAAGTCATAGTTTAACTTAAATAATGAAAACAAAACAAAACCAGCCTTGAGAATTATGATCTTTGTGTCACCGAAGACCACTTCTCCACCATGAGTACACCAGTTACTCTGAGAAAGAAAGATGGATATTCTCTGATGTGATTTAAAACCTAAGGAGCTCAATGAAGGGTCAACAACGAGTCAGTTCTGACTCAATGGCAGTGAATTTTGTATTTGCTATGGGATCAAAGTGACAACAACTCTAAAGATAACATAGGAACCCTGGGGAGCAATGTGTTTAAAGTAATGAAAGAGGAAAAATTTGGAAAGCAAGAGTCAGTATGGTTACACAACTCAAAGAATGTAATCAATGTTATTAAATACATAGAAACTGTTGAGTTATTGTATACTTTGTTGTGTATATGCTTAAGAAAACAAAAAAATATTAAAAAGCAATAAAATTGTAAAATAAAAAGAAATTTTTAAAAGATGAACAATAGAAGTATGGAAAAATTCTAAACTATATTGAAACAGCAAGCAAGCAGGGTTGCTGAAACTGAAGAGGACCTGAAGTGCCTACTGCAGAGCGTCAAGGACTGCAGCGTACAATATGAATTGAGGCTCAATGTCAAGACGACAAAGATTCTCACCACTGGACCAATTGGCAGCATCAGGATGGATGGTGAAGAGATTGAGATTGTACACAGCTTTAGTTTGCTTGGCTCCATAGTCAACAGTCTTGGCACCAGCAGCCAGGAAATTAAAAGGCGCATTGCCATAGGAAAGTCTGCTGTTAGGGACCTCTCCAAAGTGCTGAAGAGCAATGGTATCTCTTTGGAAACTAAGGTGCGTCTGATACAGGCCATGGTCTTCGCAATCACCTGTTATGCATCAGAGAGTTGGACAATGACCCAGGAGGATAGAAGGAGAATTGATGCCTTTGAGCTGTGGTGCTGGAGAAGAGTATTGAGAATACCATGGACTGCTAGGAAAACAAATAGATTTGTCCTGGAAAGGGTTAAACCGGGTGGCTCCTTGGAGGCAAGGATTCTGAGGCTCCGTCTAACATACTTTGGACATGTTGTGAGGAGACACCGGTCCTTGGAGAGGGACATCATGCTTGGGAGGGTGGAGGGATGGCACAGGAGAAGAAGGCCCTCTATGAGGTGGATTGATTCAGTGACTGGGATAATTGGGATGGGAGTGTCAGAGACAGTGCGATTGGCACAGGACAGAGCAGAGTTTAGGGCTGTTGTACATAGGGTCGCTATGAGTCGCAAGCGACTCGACGGCACATAACAACAACAACAACATATTGAAACATATTAAGTAAGATCTGAAAAATATGGGCTCAAGCATGCTGGAGAATATGACGATGGCACAGGATAGGGCAAGGCTCTGATCTGTCCATAGGGTTGTGTTCACGAGCTATAGATAACTCATTGGCACATTGTTGTTACGTTCCATTAAGTCACCTGAGACTCATAGCGACGCTATGTACAACAGCTCTGAACCTTGCTCTATACTGAGCCAACCTTATTGTCTCCGACACACTCAATCCCATTACCCCAGTCACTGAGTCAATCCATGTCATGGAGGGTCTTCCTCTCCTGCACTGTCCCCCCACCTTTCCAAGCATGATGTCCCTCTCCAAAGACTGGACCCTCCTTGCAACATGTCCAAAGCATGTCAGATGGAGTTTAAGAATCCTTGCCTCCAAGCAGCAGCCTGGTCTCACCCTACCCAGGACAAACCTGTTTGTTCTCCTAGCTATCCAATACTACTCAATACTCCATCACCACAGCTCAAAGGCATCAATTCTCCTTCTATCATCCCTAGTCATTGTCCAGCTTTCTGATGTATAGCATGTAATTACAAAGACCACGGCCTGATCAGGTGTATGTTAGTCTCCAGAATGATATCATTACTCTTCAGTACTCTGAATTCCCAATGCAATTCATCCTTTTTTCAATGGCACATAAGAGCAACAATAAAAAAATACTACAAATATGTCAGTTCTTTCAAATTAAGCTATAAACTTAGCGACATTCAAAAAAAATGTCAGCAGCTTTTGTGTGGAATTTTAGAAGACAATTGCAAAAATATCATGTGATAAATGCATTCTGTGAGATAGATATATATATATATGAGAGAGAGAGTGTGTGTCAAGGCTACTGAGGCAATTCTAGATTGGTAGAGATTTACCCTAACTACTAATGACAACTTGGCAGTGCTGGTTCAGGAATATACAAAAAGGAACACAAAAGAGCTCAGAATCAGATCCACAAGTTTACAGGAATAGCATATGACAGCTCTAGTATTATAAATCAGAAGAAAATTGAACTACAAATAAAAAACCAAACCCACTGCTAACCAGTTGAGCCAAATTCCTAGCAAACTTCCATCGGGTTTCTGAGCCTGTGGTTCTTTAAGGAAGGAGATGACCCATCTTTCTTCTGTGGAGTAGCTGATAGATTCAACATGCAAAAACTTTTCAGGTTAACAGCGTAATACTTAATACATTATACCACCATGGCTCCTCAAAAAATGAGGCTAGGGAAATATGGAGATGGCCTTGTGGTAAGATGCTACTGTGCAATTCCAAAGGCATGCAGTTCAAATCCACCAGCTGTTTCACAGGGAAAGATGAGACATCTCCTTCCATACTATTTACTGCCCCTGAAAACCCTCTGGAGGGTCAAGTATTGGTTAGTTTCAACTTGATGGCACATACAACTATATGGGAGGGGGGGAAGGTGATCCTTATCATTTTACTTGGATCCACAATCAGCCAGCAGTCAAGATCAAAAGACGTATTGCATTGGTAAAGTCTCCTTTCAAGGTCCTCTACAAAGTACTATGGAGTAATGATGTCAGTTTGAAGACTACAATGTCCCTGATACAGGTGATGGTATTTTTCAATTAATTGTTATGCGTCTGAGAGCTGGACAATGAATATGGATAACAGAAGAAGAATCAATGCCTTTGAGTTGTGGTGTTAGAGAAGACTGCTGAATATTCCATGGCCTGCCAAAAGGACAAGCAGGTCTGTATTGGAGAAAGTGCAACCAGAATGCTCATTAGAGGCAAGGATGGTGAAGCTTCATCTCACGGACTTTGTGCATGTGTTTGGGAAGTTCTATTCCTTGGAAAGGGACATCATGATTAGAAAAGTGGAGGGTCAGTGAAAGAGGATGACTGACAATGAGCAGAACTGACACAGTGACCGTAACAATGGTGTGAGCATTATGAGGAAAGTGCACCATAGAGCAAGTGTCACATTTGTCATTCACAGGGTTGCTCTGAGTCATAGTCACGTTGTGGTACTTAACAATAACTGCACACCAATTCATTCATTCATTCATTTAAATACTTATTATTCAGTCAGTCATGCATTTAAATATACACATATCCACGACTTGTCAGTTTGCCGTACAATGGCTGTTTGCAAGTTTCTATGATGCAGGAAGGACTATCACTCATAGATAAGATACTAACAAGTTTTAGCGGAGATCCAGACTGAAAGAGAAAAAGAAGCAGGACTGACTATACACTTTTGAAAGTACAGACTCTTGAAAATCTTACGAATACCAGAAGAAAATTGTTAGATATCATGCTATAAGATGAGTTCATCAGGTTGGAAAGCACTCAAAATGCCATGAGGGAAGAGAGTTGTCTCTTAAATAGAATCTACCCTAATGATGAAGATGGAGTAAAGCTTTCACCCACAGGAGAACCTTAATTTGTTGATGTGGAAAGACTTAAAGTGAGGAGAAGCAAATGCAGACACTTATTGATAACTGGAACCTGAATTATAGGAAAGATGAAGACGGGAACATTAGATGTTCAAAAGTGAAGTGGAATGGACAAAACTGACATGGAAACTTTAGTACCTAAGAGAGTTCAGTACTGATCTTTTTAAAATCAGACAATCATATGATCTACTACGCTAAGAACAACAAATTGGAGATAAATTACATCGAAATAATCCTCAAAAAGAACATTTCTAGATCTACGCTGGAGTATCTGCTGCTGCTGCTGTCCTCATTGTTAGCTGCCATCAAGTCAAATACAACCTATTGCAACCCTATGAACAGCAGATCTGAACCTGTCCTATCTGTGCCATCTTCACACTTCCTGAAATATTAAGAGTCCATTGCAACAGTCATTGTGTCAATTCACCACCTGGTCAAGAGTCTTCCTCTCCTGAATACGCCATCCCCTTTTCCTTATGAATCAGGGTGAGGTCTCTCTCAGGGAGGAGTGATAGGGAATGGCAAGGGACACACTGACAAAGGAGATTAATGAGAACTGGCTTTGACAAGCACTGTGGCAATGGGACATTTAAAACAGACATGGGGGGGAAGAAGAACGAACTGGGGAGGAGGGTGGAGAAAACAGTGCAACAATGAATGAATGAAAACCCAAAATCTCTGTAAATGTTCATTAAAACTAATAAAATTTTTTAAAAAAGAGTCTTTCTCTCCTTTGCCATTTCTCTACTTTTCCAGGAATCATGTCACTCTCCAACGAAAAGCCCCACCTAGCAACATTCCCAAAGCATATGAGGCAAAGCCTCATCATCTTTGCTTCCAAAGACCACTCCAGCTGTACCCTCTCCAAGACATATTTGTTCTTTTGGCAGCGCAAGGATGTTCAGCACTCTTCTTTAACACCACAGCTCAAAGGCATCAATTTTTCTGTCATTCTTATTCATTGTCCAGCTCTCAGATGCATAGTAAGTGATCGGAAAGATCATAGCTTGAATCAGACGCCCTAAGGTCCTCAAAATGACATCATTACTCTTCAATAATTTGGAGAGATCCCTAACTGCAGACTTGTTGAGTCTCAAATTATTGACACTGAAGTTATTAATTCCTCAAATTATTGAGGAAAAATGCTGTAAGCGAAAGGATAATGTACATAAAGGAAAATGTGTCAATACAACTATTTCGAATATATGCACCAACTACTAAAACTAAAGATGAAGAAACTGAGGAATTCTGCCAACTTTTATAGTCTGAAATAAATAGAACATGCAATCAAACACCATTAATAATATTTGGTGATTGAAATAGAAAAGTTGGAGAGAAAGAAGGACTGGTAGTTGGAAACAATAGCCTTAGTGATAGAAATGGGGTGAGAGATCACATTTTATTCAATTATTTATTCATCACAAATACTTTCTTTTAAAAAATTATTATTAATTTCAATGATAATTTACAGAGACTTTGGATTTCCATTCATTCATTGTTGCACTTTCCTCTCCTCCCAGCCCTCCCTCCACCCCAGTACACTACCCTCTTGGAAAAGTAAAAGAAAAATTCTTTCATTGTTTTACAATCCCTCCCCCCAGATCCACTTCACTCTGCAGCCTTCGCTCTGGACTCCTGTCATGACAAAAGTACCTAATCACATATCCCTTTTGAACAGTTTTCTCCCTCATCTGTTTCAATGCAGTATACATTATTGAACCCATCTTTCTCAGTCTCCCTCCAACCCTGAGGTCAGCCCTGTTTTGCAGTAGTGGCACCATGCAGTATTTTTCCTTTTGTGATTGAGATACTTCACTCAGTATAATGTCCTCCAGGGTCACCCATTTTTAATAATATTTCATGAGTTTCTTGTTTTTCAATGCAGCATAGTATTCCATTGTGTATACCACAGCTTCTCTATCCATTCATTTGTTGATGGGCTTGAGTTGTTTCCAAATCCTTGCTATTATAAACAAAGCTGCGATAAACATGGGTGTGCATATATCTGCTTGGATGTCAGTTATGTCTCTTTGGGGTATATTCCCAGTAGTGGAATTGCTGGGTCAAATGAGATCTCTATTTGCAACTTTTTGAGAAAGCACTATACCGCCTTCCACAGTGGTTGCACCACACAAATATTAAAAAAAACCACACCCAAAAACCAACCTATAAACCATGACAACAATCTGGAACAAGGGTGCATTGCTGAGAGGGCTGGGAGAGGAGAGAGGATGGGAGGAAGAAAATGTGCAACAATGAAATAAATTAAATTCTAAAAATGAAGAACAAAAAGAAAACCTCAGGGGAGTTCTGGTGGCCTAGTGGCAAGGAGCTGCAACTACAATCCCAGAGGCGCACAGTTCTAATTCACCAGATGCTCTGCCAGGGAAGGAGGGACAATCTCCTCCTGTACCAGTCAGATCTGATTTGACGGTACACGCACACAAAAATAATTAAAAAAAAGAAAACCTCATAAATAGTAACTATAACATGCCATCCCTATAAACATGGCATTCTGTATACTCAATACAGAAGGGAATTGAATATCTTGTGGACTGCCAAAAGAGTGAACAAATCAGTCTTGAGGGAAGTACAACTGAGTGCTCCTTAGAGAGGCAAGGATGGTGAAACTTTGACTCCACTTACTTTGGGCATATTATCATGAGGAACCAGTCCTTAGAAAGACACATCTTACTAGGAAAGGAGAATGATCATAGAAGGTGAGGAAGATCCTCAACAAAATGTACTGACACAGTGACAGTGAGCTGGTGCATGACAGAGATGGTGAGGATGGTTCAGGATAAGGCAAGGTTTAGGTCTGTTGTTCCTAGGAGCTCTATGAGTAGTAATCGACTTGACAGAATATAACAACATATACATGGACCTCACCTAATGGATTACACAAGAATAAGACTACATTTGTAAAAAGAAATAGTGTTGCTGCTGTTGTTGTTAGGTGCCATTGATTCAAGCACTAGTCATAGTGACCTGATGAACAACAGATCTGTATCTTTTTTTTCAGATCTGTATCTTGTCCTATGCCATCCTCAGCATCACTGACCCACTTGAGCCCATTTCTGTTGTAACTATGTCAGTCCATCGTGTCAAGGATCTTCCTTCCTCTCTTTCATTGATTTTTCGTCTTTCCAAGCACGATGTCCCTTTGCAAGGAATAGTCTCACCTAGCAACATTCCCAGATGTCAAAGCTTCACCATCTTTGCCTCCAAGGAATACTGTGGATGCTTTTTATTCAAAACGCATCTGTTCTATTGACAGTTCATGGAATACTCAGTACTCTTCTCTGACACCACAGTTCAAAGGCATCAATTCTTCTCCTGTCATCCTTATTCACTGTCCAGTTCTCTGATGCACAGCAACTGATTGAAAAGACCATGATATGAATAAGGCACACCTTAGTCTTCAAAAATGACATCACTGTACCTCAATAACCTGGAGAAGTCCATGAGAGAGAACCTGCACAGAGAAATATGTCTCCTGATCTCCTGATTGCTGGTAGCAAGGATGTCAACTGTGGATCCAAATAAGTTTAAACCATTGATAACTTCATTCTTTTCTCCATCTATCATGATGTTGCTTATCTTCCCAATAGTGAGGATTTTTGTCTTCTTGATGTTGAGATGCAATCCATATTGAAACCTGTAGTCTTCAACCTTCTGCAGCAAGTGATTCGGGTCCTCCTAAATTTCAGCAAGCAAAGTTGTGCCATCATCTGTATAATGCAGGCTGTTGATGAGTTTTTCCTCCAATTCTGATGCCACATTCTTTTTGATAGAGTCCAAGTTCTTGAATGATTTGCTCAGAATACAGATTGAATAGGTATGGAGAAAGGACACAACCTTGAGACATACCTTTCCTGATTTGTTCCCTTGCTCTGTTCAGACAATAGCCTCTTGGTTTAGGACTAGATTTTGTATGAGTATATTTAAGTGTTTTGGATTCCCATTCTCCCCAGTGTTAGTCATAGTTTGTTATTATCCACACAGTCAAATGCCTTTTAATGGTCAACAAAACACAAATAAATATTCTTCTGGTATTCTCTGCTTCCAGCCAAGATCCAGTTTACATTGATACTCATTGGATCTTGAAGCAGAGGTCTAACAAAAAGGAAAAAGACCTTAGGGTAGTTCAAGATCAGCAGTCAAATCAAAGCCAGGGTCTGAAGAGACCATCAATTTACTCAAGTGCAAATTCAAATTAAAATTGAAGAAACTGAATCAAATTCATGGCAGCCAAAGTACAACCTTGAGTTTTATCATCTGAATTTAAAAACCGTTTCAAGATTAGATTTAATAATTGAACACTAATGACGAGAATGATTGTGAAATGACATCAGAGACATAATCCATGAAGAAAACAAAGGCTCATTAAAAGATAGTTACGCATTATTTGCATGACAACAGTCCAGAATAAGAAGTACATAGAAAAGTGGGCTGATGGAGGGAGAGGAAATTGTGCAACAATTAAGGATTTTTTTTTTGCCAGTGGTTTGTCAATTTTATTGACCCTTTTGGAAAACCAGCTCCTGGTCTTATTGATGATTTCAATTGTTTTTGAATAATTATTTTTAAGGGAAAAGCAAACTGGGGGTGAGAGAGAGAGGAAAATGTGCAGCAATGAATGAATGGAAATCCAAGTTTTCTGTAAACTTTCATTAAAATAACCATAAAAATTCTAAATAAAATAAAAGTTAAAAAAAGATAGGTAAGAAAGGAAATACCAAAGTGGATGGCAGAAGAGACTCTAAATCTTGCTCTTCAACAAAGAGAAGCCAGAACAAAGGGAAGAAATGACAAAGTAAGAATGATGAACAGAAGATCACAAAAAGTCAAAACAAAGTGTTATAATGAAATATGCAAGGACCTGGACTGTAGTTTGAAAACCAAAAGGGAAAAACATGCTCACTATTTCGGAAAGAACTGAAGAGCAAAGCCAAGCTTCAAGTTGTAGTACTGAAGGATTCTATGAGCAAATGTTGAATGATGTAAAAGCCATCAATAGAAAATGGGGAAATAGTTACTGGGGAAAAAAATTGGTTGATACTGAACCAATTCAAAAAGTAGCACATGATCAAGAATCAATGGGACTAATGGAAGCAGTCCAAACTGCACTGAAGGCATTGGCAGAAAACAAGAATTGATGTGCTCTTCTCCAACACAGTCCAAAGGTATCAGCTCTTTTTCTGTTATGCTTATTCATTGTCCAGTTATCAGATGCATAACAAGTAATTGAAAAGACCCTGGCCTGAAACAGGCATACTTTGGTCCTCAAACTGACATCATTGCTCCCCAATAATTTGGAGAGTCCCTGACTACAGTACCAACTGAATACCAACCGAGCTGTTTCAGCGATCAAATCCAGCTCTGGATATGCTCACTAGTCTATGCCAAAAGTTTGGAAGATAGTCAGCTGACTGGAAGAGATCCATACTTGTTGCCATTTAAAAAAAAAGATCCAACAGAGTGTGGAAATTACTGGACAATATTATTAACATTGTTGTTGTTGTTGTTGTTATGTGCCATCGAGTCGCCTGCAACTCATAGCGACCCTATGTACAACAGCCCTAAACTCCGCTCTG
>NW_006399795.1:3286221-3287950 GCF_000299155.1 Elephantulus edwardii
GTAACCTCAAGTCAGATCTGACTGGTACAGGAGGCGATTGCCTCTCCTCCAGCAGAGCATCTGGTGGATTTGAACCGCTCACCTCTGGGATTGCAGTGCAGCTTCTTGCCATTAGACCATCAGAGCTTGCTTGAAGATTATTTTTAAATGGTTGGAACAGTAATTAACAGTAAACTGCTATAAATTCCCACTTGATTCAGAAGATGCTATGGTACAAACAAAGGATATCATTGCTGATGTCTGAATAGAACACTGAATGGTTTAAAATCAGGAGATATGTGGGTAAGGATTGTATCCTTTATCCATATCTATTTAATCTGTATACTAAGCAAATAATTTGAGAGGTTGGACTATATAAGGAAAAATTTGACATCTGAATTGGAGTTAAGACTCATCAGCAACTTGTCTTATGCAGATGCCGCAACCTTGCTTGCAGAGAGTGAAGATAATTTGAAGCACTTACTGAAGACAATCCAAGACTACAGTCTTCAATATGGATTACATCTCAACATCAAAAAAACAAAAATCCTCGCTGTTGGACCAATAAACAACCTCCTGGTGGATGGAGAAAAGATTGACTTTGTTAATGATTTATTTCTACTTGAATCTACAATTAACCATAGGGTCACTATGAGTCACAAATGACTCAATGGCACATAACAACAACAACAACAACAATCAACCTGCATGGTAGCAACAATCAAGAAATCAATAGTCTTACGTTGAACAATTCTTCTGTCAAGGACCTCTGTAAATTGCTAAAAAGCAAGGATGTCAGTTTAAAGACAAAGGTGCATCTTACCCCACCTACGATCTTTTCAGATTGCTTCCTATGCATCTGAAAGCTGGACAATGAATAAAGAAGACTGAAGAAGAATCAATATCTTTTAATTGTGGTGTTAGTGAATATTGACTATACCATGGATTACCAAAAGACCAAACAAAATCATTCCAGAGTAAGTGCAACTAGAGTCCTACCAGCCAAGGATGGTTGAACTTGGTCTTACATATTTTGAACATGTCGTTAGGAATGGCTAGTCTGGGGAAAAGACATCATGCTGGAAAAGATAGCAGGGCAGTCAAAGAGAGAATGATTTTCAAAGGGATAGACTGATACTGTGTCATAATGGGCTTGAGCAGGGTGGAAATCATGAAGATGGCATAGGATAGGGCAAAGTTTTTATCTGTCATTGATTGATAGAGTTGTAGATAGATAGATAGATAGATAGATAGATAGATAGATAGATAGATAGATAGACAGATAGATAGATGTGAGTGCGTGAATGAACCAGAGCTACATTTAACAAAGAACTAGCAACTCAGACAAGTCAGAAAGCAGGAACTGTGGTTGCTTTGTTGTTAGGTACTGTCGAGTGGAGTATGACTTATAGTCACCCTATGAACAAACTTGTTCTATCCTGCACCATCACTATGATCCCTGACACACCTGAGTCCACTGTCTCAGTCACTGTGTCATCCATGTCACTGAGAGTCTTCCTCTCTTTTGATGTGACCCTCCACCTTTCCAAGCATAATGTCTCTTTCCAAGAATTACCTCTCCTAAAGCTTCAGATACAAGCTGTCAGATCATGGGTTGGACAATGGAAGATATTTTCTGAAGGGACTTGGCAGATGTGAAGGGTTATCCTGGTGGAGGGTGGAGCTGGGAAGTAAGTGGGTCAAGGCACTGGGCTAAGGGTGGGGTCAACACTATAACTAATGCTTAACT
>NW_006399795.1:3291795-3301895 GCF_000299155.1 Elephantulus edwardii
CTCTGGTTGCACTTTCTCCAAGACGTATCTGCTTATTCTTTTGGCAGTCCATGGGATATTCACAACTCCAAGGCATCAATTATTCTTCCCCTGGCATCCTTATTCATTGTCCAGTTCTCAGATTTATTGAAGGCGATTGGAAAGACCATGACTTGAGCCACGTGCACCTTAGTCTTAAGAAACTGATTGTTGTTGTCATTCTCCCATGGAACAGCTAGCAGACTTGAACTGTGTACCTTAGGGTTGGCAGTGCAACTCCTTACTACTAGGACACCCTAAGAAATAGTGGTATGCATTAAAGACACAAGAAGTTTAACACAGGAGTTAGTTAGCAAGGCTTGAAAAGAACAAAAAAAGAAGAGACGGTAATTTAGAGATTATAAAAATAATATCATAAGGTCTACGAAGGGACCACCACTGAAGCTGGAGGAGTGGCAAGGTTGTTACCTCAGGAAGGTCGTGTAGAGCCCTTTACCTCAGGAAAACCGGTAGAATAAGGGATGAATTAAAGTGCAAGAGTTAAGATTTCTCTCCTCACTTTGACTTCTGCTTTCAGTACTTCCTACTGGCAGAACTTGAAAGCAACTGGTAAATGGACTTGATAAATACAGAGTATAGAAAAGTGGGTATGGGGATGATAACCAGTCATCACAGAGTTAACAGAGTTAACAATGACTCACGAAAACTCCATGTGGGTTAGAGTAAAATTGCTCTCCATGAGGTTTTCAATGAATGATTTTGTGGGGGATGTAGATTACCAGACCTTTCTTCCTAGTGGCCTCTGCGTGGACTTTATTATCCAGTCTTCTAGTTAGCAACCAAGCATTATCCAATCCAAGACTGGATAATGGAGTCAGCTCAGAAAAAAAGTATAGAATTATACATACAACGTAATGCCATTTGTACAAAGAATTTTAAAACATGTAGAAGAAAACAAAATTTTTAGAATCACTCTGTTGTAGTAGTGTTGTAAAAACATGAATAGGAAAACAAAACAGAACAAAACAAAACATAAAGAGGCATGATAATAAAATTCAGCATAAGAAGTACTCCAGGAGAGGGAGAAAGAAAGAACTGGAACTTCAACTTTTTTTTTAAAAAAATTATTTTATTCTACACTGGTTTATTTACAAAGTTTGTATACTTTTTTTTTTGTATATTTGTAATATCACATGCAAGCAAGATTCTGCTGAAAATTATCCAAAAACAATTGGAGCAATATGTCAACAGAGAACTGCCAGATGTGCAGGCTGCCTTTAGAAGAGGTAGTGGTACTTGGGATATTATAGCTAATGTTAGATGGATCTTGTCAGAAAGCAGAGAATACTAGAGGAATGTCTATCTGTGCCCCATTGACTATGCAAA
This sequence comes from Elephantulus edwardii, assembly GCF_000299155.1. NCBI lineage: Eukaryota > Metazoa > Chordata > Mammalia > Macroscelidea > Macroscelididae > Elephantulus > Elephantulus edwardii. Next base: position 3,293,161 of record NW_006399795.1, read on the forward strand.
GGTTTTGACTGTGTGGATCACAACAAGCTATGACTGACCCTGAGAAAAAGGGGAATCCCAGAACATTTGATTGTGCTTATGTGAAATCTATACTTGGACCAAGAGGCAGTCAGAACAAAGCAAGGAGATGGTTCAACATCAAGAAGGGGGTCCATCAGGGATGTATTTTGTCTCCATACCTTTTCAATCTGTATGCAGAATATATCATCCGAGACGCTGGGCTTGTACGAGGAGGAATGTGGCATCAGGATTGGTGGAAGAGTCATCAACAACCTGAGTTATGCAAATGACACAACCCTGCTTGCTGAAATTGATGAGGACCTAAAGCACTTGCTGCAGAAGGTCAAGGACTGCAGCCTTCAGTACAGATTGAAGCTCAACATCAAGAAAACAAAGATTCTCACCACTGGGCCAATTGGCAGCATCAGGATGGATGGTGAAGAGATTGTTAACAGTTTTAGTTTACTTGGTACCAGCATCTAGGAAATCAGGAAACAAATTGCATTGGGAAAGTCAGCTGCGAGGGACCTCTCAAGAGAACTGAAGAGCAACGATGTCAGGCTGGAGACTAAGGTATGCCTGATCCGGGCTATAGTTTTCGCAATTACGTGCTATGCATCAGAGAGTTGGACAGTATATAGGGATGATAGAAAGAGAATTGATACCTTTGAGGTGTGGTGCTGGAGAAGAGTGTTGAATATACCATGGACTGCTAGGAGAACAAACAGGTTTGCCCTGGAGAAGGTGAAGCTGGAATGATCCTTGGAGTCAAGGATTCTGAAGCTTTGTCTGACATACTTTGGGCGTGTTGCAAGGAGGGACTGGTCCTTGGAGAGAGACATCATGTTTGGGAGAGTGGAGGGACGGCGCAGGAGAGGGAGACCTTCGATGAGATGGATCGATTCTGTGATTGGGGTGGTGGGAATGAGTGTGTTTGAGATGGTGAGGTTGGCACAGGATAAAGTGGCATTTGGGGCTCTTGTACATAGGGTTGCTATGACTCGCAAGAGACTCGACGGCACATAACCACAACAACAACAGTATATTTACATAATTTGAATACAAATTTAAACAGATTCTTTCAATTTCCCTCATCGCCCCCGTATACATTGTATACAGATCTTTCTCATTTCCCTTACCCAGACTCGTTCCACCCATCAAATTGTGTGACCTTAAGACCTGCCAGTCCTCATCCCTCTACTCCCCCTCCTTGGATCCACATACACATTTTACTAATTATCTTTCTATTTCTATAAGAATGGTCTAATTCAGCATTTTTTTCTTATGGATCTTTAACTTTTAAATGGTAATATTTTAGTTCCTGGAGTGGAAAATTACACAGGGAAGAAATAGAGTTGAATGATCTATAGGTGGTTATATGTGATTCCCTACATTTGTGCTGTTATTAGGTGACTCAGGTCATGGTACTCAATGGATCATAAGGTTGCCCAGTTCTATCCCATCTTCATGAAAAGTTGCAGATCTAACTTTTGTGATCCATTGGGTTTTGGTGAAATGATTTTCAAAAGTAGATAACAAGGTCTTCCTCCTGAGCTGGTCTAAATTTGGAAGCTCTGTTGAAACTTGTTCAGCAACATACACAAACCCTCATAGACAGATGAATATATAGGCTGGCCTTAGACCTGTATCTCACATGTATTTGGGGTTGTTGTCATTAAGGATCTCTCAACTTATAGCCATCTAGTCAGAACCCTCCATACCTGACCCTCCAGTGGGGTTTTCAGAGGCTACAAATTGCACGTGAGGAGATTGTGACCATCTCTCTTGGAGAGGCTGGTAGATGTGAACCATCTGCTTTTGAGTTAGCAGCACAACATCCTACCCACGAGTTACTAGAACTCCCTCTATAAGGATCAATGCCTGGGAAAGAACCTTAGGCTCAGTATAATAGAGGCCAGCAGTGGTAAGGAAGACCCTCAACGAAATGAATTCGTGCAGTAACTGCAACTAGGACGTAAGCACAGTAGAGATTGTGAAGATGGCATGTTATTGTTATTGTTGTTATATGCCAGTATATCGCCTGAGACTCATAGCTACTCTATGATATTAGCTCTGAAGGGTGCCATATCCTAAACCAATTTCATCATCTCTGACAGACCTAATCCTCCAGTCACAGAGTCAATCCATCTCATTCTAGATCTTCCTCTCCTGTGCTGTCCCTCCAGTTTTCCAAGCATGATGTCCTTCTCCGAGGACTGATCTCTCCTTGACACATGCCCAAATTACATGAGGAAGAGCCGCAAAATCCTTGCCGCCAAGGAGCAAACTGCTTTCATGCTCTCCAGGGCAGACCTTTGATCCTGGCAGTCCATGGTATGGTCAACACTCTTCTCTAGCATCATAACTCAAAGGCATTGATCTTTCTTTTAACATTCTCAGTTATTGTCCAGCAATTATTGCATAGCAAGTAATTATGAAGACCATGGCCTGGATCAGGCGCATCTTAGTCTCCAGACTGACACTGTTGTTCCTCAGTACTCTAGAGAGGTCCCTAACAGCAGCCTTTCCCAAAGCAATTTGTCTTTTGATTTCTCGACTGCTGGTGCCAAGACTGTTGATTGTGAAACCGAACAAGATGAAATTATCAACAATCTCTATCTCTTCTCTGTCCATCAAGAAATTGCCAATAAGTCCAGTGATAAGAATCTTCGTTTTCTTGATGTTTAGCTTCAATCCATATTGAAGATTACAGTCTTTGACCTTCTGCAACAAATGTTTCATGTCCTCTTAAGTTTCAGCAAGCAAAATTTCAGTCTATTGCACATAGGGTCTCAATGAATTCTATTTCCTTTTTTACAATTTCCAATTTTCCTAGAGTCATACTTAGTACATTCCACATTCCAATTATTAGTGCATGTTTGCAGCTATCTCTCCTCCTCTTTTAAGTACTTTTCAATCTGAGAGGTTTATTTTTTAACATGATATCCAAAAATGTTCTGTTTTTCAGGGGTCCATTATTTCAGAAGTGGATGGCCACTACTGTTTCTTAGTCTGTTTTAGTCTGGAAGTGCTGCTGAAGTGTCTGCCATGGGTGACCCCACTGATAGTAAAGATACTGGTGGCATAGCTTTCAGTATCATAGCAGCATTCAAGTCACCACAGTACAACAGCCAGACCAACAGGTACCATATCTACAAGGGCAATCTGTAAAAGAAACAAATAGCATAAAACAGCTATGCTTCGGGAGCTCTGGTGGCCTAGTGGCAAAAGCTGCATTGCAATCACAGGGAGACGCCGTTCAAATCCACCAGACGCTCTGCTGGAGAAGGAGGGGCAATCTCCTCCTGTACCAGTCAGATCCGATTTGACGGTACACACACACACACACAAAAATAAGAAAATAAGATAAAAATTTAAAAAACCCAACTATACTTGCTTTAGGAAATAGAAAATGAGTTGTCTGACCCAGGACAGTGTTATCTGCTTGTCAGCAAAATATTGGCATTGTAGTGTCCAGTCAGGCCAGAGTTCCTGCTCATCTGAGTGGTGACTGAAGGATGTAAGCCAGGTCAAGGGTAACACCTTTTCTGGTCTAGGGGTGTGTCAAGGAGTGGGACATCTAGCTTAGGGCAGAATTTCTGCTGGCCTTTGGGGAACTCTGGTGGCCTAGTGGGCTGGGACTTAAACTGTCAACCTAAAGGTGGTGCCTCTTTGGTGATTTGAGTCTGCTAGTGGCTCCAAAGGAAAAAAGATGGGCAATCTTCTCTTATGTGATTTACAGCCTCTGAAAACTCACTGCAATGTCAGCTGTGGATTGTTTCCAAATCAACTAACAATGAGTTTGAGGGGCTTAAGCGGTTTTTCGGTTTTTTCATTCTTTTACCAAAGAGTCAGACTGGTCAGCGTGGCTAAAGATAGTGTCATTGCCAGTCTAGGGGATGGATGCAGGCAAAGCACTCAGGCAGAGACAGCCAGTGTAGAGGCAGTCACTGCCGACCTGAGCTGTACAAGGATGATGCTCTGTACAAAGGGTGTGTTGCTCCAAACACTCTTCACGGAGTATGCGGGGTAAGATGCCCACTAACAGGAAACTAACTCTGTGAGTTCCTAACTCAGTGGGTTAGTTCCCTCTTACTGGGACCTTACTCAGTGGGTAGAGAGCTCTGATGGCCCCATTGTAAGGAGTTGCACTGCTGAACCTAAGGCACACAGTTTGACTCCACCAGCTTCTCTTCTGGGAGAAAGATGGATAATCTCTTTCTGTGCGATTATGTTGTTGTGTTGTTATATGCCATCAAGTCGCTTGTGACTCATAGCACAAAACCCTGCTCTATCCTGTACCAATCTCACCATCCCTGACACACCTGCACCCATTACCCCAAACACTGAATCAATCCATCTCTTGCGGTGTCCCTCTACCCTCCCAAACATGATGTCCCTCTCCAAGGACCAGTCCCTAGAGGTTCAGCTATGAGTCTGATCCAGCTTGACAATACATAACAAAAACAGCTACTCATGGAGTTAGAGTTGTCTCTGCATCACCTAACAATTCCCACACGGAAGGATAGAATTCTACCACTGAATCACTATTGCCTCTTTCCTGCACTTTAGAAACTGATATAGCTAATTCATAATTAAAAGCAGTATTGGTCCAAAAAGCAGGAGTGGCATCCACTTCCTAAACAAGAGGTCTCTGGAAATTCTATGAACTTTGATAAATGACAATAGTTACAGAAAGGCTTTAAGCCTTTTGTTCATAAGGTCGCTATAAGTTGTGCTTGATGTGATGGCAATCAACAACAACATTTGTCCAAAGGCATCCTGGCTGTGATCCTCAAAGTAATCCTCTTGAGTCTGGGTCAGCAGCTGGATGAGAGGGAGGGACAAATGCTGGAGTGAGGATAAGTATGGGGGAATGCGTGGGCAGAGATGGTCAGCCATAATCTCTACCCTGATCTGACGTTCAGATGCCCTAGTTCTGCAGCTCGTGCCATAAAAGGCTACTCTGTCTTCTCAAACATTTGGTAAATGAGTGATGGGACTTCTCTGACTCAGAGTCCGTGTTCACTTTCACTGCCACTCACACTGACAGAAAAGTACAGGAGGAAGTTATTGTTAAAAAATGTATCTTTTGTGGTTGTTGAAAATACATACAGCAACTGTTTGTGGGTGCCATCGACTCAATTCTGGCTCATAAAAACTATATAGGACAAGCTAGAACTATATAGGACAAATTCCCCATAGGCTGCAAATCTTGACAAGAATAGATTACTATTCTGCAGAGCCACTGGTAGATATGAATGGCTCACCTTTTAGTAAACAGACAACTACCTAACCACTGTACTATCGGGGCTACAGAGAACATATCCCAGCTCAGTGATTTCTACCTGCACAATTCAGTGACATGAATTATAGTCCTCAAGTAGTACAACCATTTTTACCTTCTTTTGCTGAATATTTCTTCCGCCATAAACATAAAACTCATTATTCCCTAAACTTTCAATCTACCTTTCAAATTGCTTTTGTCACTTTGGTTCTATATAGATAGTTCTATGAAAGAGTACAACACTCAAAAGCAGACATTCTTTGAGCTAAACAATTATTTGGTTTAAAGGAGACTTTAGAGGATATTTTTCATTTGATGTTTAAAGATTTCTCTCAAGGTAACTGTTTGGGGGTTCATCTAGCCACTGTGACTCCAGAAAAATCTGCATCTCATGATAATATGAAATTCTGTATTGTATATTTTACCCCCCCCCCTTTTGATCAGGATCCTCTTGTAGAGCATTTGACCACAATATTCACTAATGGTTGCTGTTGTTGTTATGTGCTGTTGAGTCACTTGAGACTCATAGGGACCCAGTGTACAAAAGCTCTGAACCCTACTCGATCTTGGGACAACTTCATTGTCTCTGATGCACCTAACCCCATGACACCGTCACTTAGCCAATCCATGTCATCTGAGGTCTTCCTCACTTGCACTGTCCCTCCACCCTTCCAAGCATGATGTCCCTTCTCTAAGTACTGGTTCCTCCTTGTAATATGCCCAAAGTACATCAGACGAAGCTTCAAAATCTTTGCCTCCAAGGAGCATCAGCATCCTAGTTTCACCTCTCCAGGATGAACTTGTTTGTTCTGCTAGCAGTCCATGGTACATTCAATACTCTTCTCCTGCACCACAGCTCAAAGGCACTGGTTCTTTTTCTATCATCCTTAGTCACTTATGGTAGCCAGGCACTATTCAGTTCTTCAGTTCTCACTGCAAAGGAGACAGTTGTCCAAAGTGGCAATTAGCCATCCATTTGACCTAGGGTGCACACGTTTTTACTTCTGAGAAAATCAAGGTTGCAGTTCTCTGCAAAACTTTCCCTGCTCACAAAGAGAATTCTTTTTGGTCATTTGAACCAAGGTCAGGGAACACTTGTACTTAAAGTCTTAGATCATGTTGCACATTTAAAAATAGGAACTGCTTATATTTTGGGACCTAGAAGGCTAGGCTGTTAAGATTAGAAGGGGGAAAAAAATCTGTTTCTTTCCTACATGAAATCTTTGTAAATACTAATTCATTAAAGCCTATTTTACATAATTGTGTGTGGAGATATTGTTACAGCTTATAAAGGATGAAAAGACAAAGTTTGGGACCAATCAATAAATGCTTAACCAACAGGATGCAATTCGGTTTAGTTCATTAATATTAATATATTGTGACCCCACTTATACAGAGGTTATTTGGAATCAGAGAATCAAAATTAGAAGATACTTTAGAACTGTCTCGTCACATGCACAGGATATTAATGAAAGCTAAAAGTCTCCACTGTGCGGAAGAATATACTGTATTTGGTTTAACTATCCCAAAAGAAAAGGAAAGTAGTCAGAACAGATGTTATAAAACCCACACACCTTACTCATCTAAAAGTTCTTCAGGTCTGCATTCAATGTCTCTTTAATAACATTTTATCATGTTTCAAACAAGCTCCACTCTAAATTCTTAAGTAACAAGATTGACAGGAGCAAACTGGAAATGGGGAAATGAAATGCTAGAATAAGTTAGTCCTATTCTAACAAAGATTAAAAGAAACTCACAGAAAACATCGAAACTTAAAAAAACAAAGCACCAAATGTCCCAAACTTACAGCTCTGTGAAACCATTTGGATCCAAAATTGAATTAGCTCATCACGTATATGTAATGATTAAGAGAATAAAAACCACTCTGCAGGTTGTGAATACAATTCTAGGAAAAAGAATTAAAAACATTTTTACTAGAGAGTTAAGGTTCAAACTTTGAGAAGAAGTTTCTAGTAGGTCAAAGGACATCTTTGAAAATTAAGGGAGATAAAAATCTACCTCGAACATATTTTTCTAAAGTTCCAAAAGACTGTAAGTAGTTAGATTACTTCATGGGTTTTTTAAATCTTTTCCTCCAATATTCTAAAAATGATAATCAACTTAAAAAGCAACGTAAGTGTTACAGTACAAGTTAGCACAATCAGTGATGCCCATTTAGAGTCTGATGACTACCTAGTGAATACCACAACCCAGGAGAAGATGTGAATCAAAAACTAAACACAAGCATTTTGGTAAAGATTGAAAGAACAGGAGGTTTTCGTTTGGAGTGTCCTCCTCATTCCTGACAATGAACACAGGATTCTGCTGTAGTCAGCCTCTGGCTCTTGGCCAGCACTGTCAGCCCTGCAGTCGCCACGTCTCATTTCCCTTGGTCACCACTGGGCAGCTAGCATTTCTTCCAGATAAGAGGACTCTGCGTAGTTTCCCCTCTTTGAAATTGCAGTGTGTGAATCATTTTTCTGTAACAGGCATTTGCGCTAATTAGGAACAACCGTGTATCAATTAACTCTGGCCTTAAAGCTATGATTAAGGAAACCAAATTGTTGTTTACGGACATTGCTGTGCCAGTGACAGATGGTCTTGGAACATATGGGTAGCAGATAGTGCCTGACATGAGCTCCCCGCAGCTTCTGAAAGAGTCAATCACCTTCTACCAGCCTGGGGCACAAAAATGGGGACACGGTACGCCCACTGGAGGACTGATGAACAATTGTCGTTTTTGTTGTTAGGTGCAGTCAAATCGGTTCTAATCCTCAGTGACCCTGTGTGTAACAGAACACAGCATTCCCTGCCTGTTTGCTGTGATTGAATGCATTCTTGTAGCCTCTGCCAATGCATCTTGTTGAGGGTTTTTGTCTTTTTTGTTGACTTCTTTCCTAAGGATGGTGTCTTTTGTAAGGGATTGGTTCCTGTTGATAACATCTCCAAAATATTCAAAATGAAGTCTCATCATCCTTGCTTCTGAGAACCTTTCTGGCGGTAATTCTTTTAAGACAGATTCATCTGTTTTTCTGGCACTCCATGATACATAATTCTTTGCCAACACTATAATTCAAATGTGTCAGTTCTTCTCTGTCCTTCCTGTTTCACGATCCATTTCATGCAGATGAAACCATTGAGAATACTACTTGTTAGGGTCAGGAACACCTCCATCCTGAGGTTGACATCTGTGCTTTTTAATGCTTAACAGAAGTCTTTCCCAGTGGCTTTGCTCAGTACAGCATGTCATTAGATTTCTTGATTGTTGCTTCTATAGCTATTGCTTGTGGATACAGGTCAAATGAAATAATAGATGGGTCAATATTTTCTCCACTTAACATAAATGGACCATACTTACTTGTTCCTTTGTGAAGATTGTTACCGTGTCTTCTTCTGAGTCCAGTTTGAACTTCTAGCAGGTCCCTATCAATGCCGAATAGCAGTAATG
>NW_006399795.1:3304979-3422343 GCF_000299155.1 Elephantulus edwardii
CACAGCTGATATTGAGCTTCTCCAGCGGTTCCTTCTGCAGATGTAGTCGATCTGATTAAATGCTATAGTGGAAATAAATCTGCTACTGTGTTAACTATGGAGTCTTGTAAAAGTCCATTAATATTGCAAAACTTCAGTTTTTAAAAGAAGTCTTTAGAATAAACGAGTTCTACAGGATCTTGAGACTCTAACTTAGCATTCTGCATTTACCAGATTTCCCCCCCACCTCCCAAGAAAGGGAACATTTTAGACAGGTTGATGATGGGGGAGATGGAGGAGGCAATGTGACCACAGAGGCAGACATTAGAATGATGTGGGGGAAAAAAGCCCAGGAATGCTGGCAGATGCCAGAAACTGAGGAACCAAGGGCAGATTTTGCCCTAGAGACTGCAGGACTGTGCCTATTGACAACTTGCTTTCAGCCAAAGAGACTGACTCTGGCCTCCAGAGCTGTAAGAGAGTATATTTGCTTTTGTTATTAAAAACCAAAGACCAAGAAACCACTTCTATTCTGGCCTCACAGCACGCAGGGTGACATTTAGAGACAGACTTTGAATCCAGTACTATCTAGTCATCATTTACTTACTTCTGGGAGAAGAGGATGAGATTGAAAAGTGGAGGCAGGGCAGTAGTGAGAGTAAGATGTTACCTTAGAGTTAGAGGAGAGCTTTCTGACTTTGTTCTGAATAGTTCTTAAGCCCTGCAGGGCACCAGGAGCATCCTTTGCTTGTATATCATTGTCATACTCCACAAAGATGATATTTATTGTTGCAGCTTGGGGCTGGTCAGACCTTCTAAAAAATTTCTTTTGTTTTAAGGCACCAGTTCATAGCAATTTCTCATTGTAGCCATAGGAAACTAATGCAAAGGCTAGTAATCTATTCACAGTCTAGTAATCTATTCACAGTCATGGTGTCAGTCAGACTAGACTCCAAATGAAGAATAATCGCTGTTGTTGTTAGGTGTCATCGAGTAGACTATGACTCATAGCCAGCCACCCTAGGAACAACAGACCCTTGTTCTAACTTGTGCCATTGTCTCTGACATACTTGAGTCCACTGTTGCAGTCACTGTGTCCGTCCATCTCATTGAGGGTCTTCCTCTCTTTTGCTGACCCTTCACCTTTCCAAGTATGTTGCCCCTCTTCAAGGAACAGCCCCTCTCAACAACATGCCCAAATTCTGAGACAAAGAATTTACCATCCTTGCCTGCAAAGGGCACTTTGGCTGCACTTTTCCCAAAATATATCTGTTGGTTTGGGGGGCACTTTGTAGGGTATTCAGAGATCTTTTCCAACACTACGACTCAAAGACATCAATTTTCTGTCATCCTTATTCATGAAGAATGGCGTTTGGCTCCAAACTCTTTAAAGAGGCCTGGTGGTGTAACGGTCAGTTGGAGGTTTGAATCCCCCCAATAACTCCTCCAAGAAAGATATGGTGAAATATTTTTATGAAGCTAACAGTCCAGAAAACATTTTACGGATGTTCTACTCACTCTGTCACATGGGTTTGCTATGAGTTGAAACTGACTCGATGGTGTTCAACAACAATCACCAAAACCCTACATTTATGCTTGACCCTAGTGCTCCTTATATAAAGAAAATGAATGAACAAACACAAATTGACGGTAGACTGACAAAAATGAAAGAGGATAAGGATAAAGTCTAACATGCCACCAATATAGCAAGTGATGTTACAACTGATTGATTGAACTAACTCCACTCTCTCTATCACATAGATCACATAGAAGCATTGCTGTATAACTTTCTTCTCACACACACTTTACGTCAAAATTAGGTCATAACTGCCTCTTGGCCAAGAATGCGGACACCTCCAGTAGAAGATACAGTTTGTAAAAAGAAAAGAAGATGATATATTTAGTTTATAGCTAAAGAGGTTAGTTGGCAGCAATTTCAGGCTCTTGGTCCACATTTGACAACAAGGGAGGGGTAAGAAGCTGTTTATCTATCTATCTTTCTAAAAGGCTTGTGTCCTTCCTTTCATTAATCAGGACTCCGCAGTCAATTTTCTCAAAAGGAAGATTCAGGAGGACTTGGAATCTTTATCATTTTCCCCCTCACTTGCTACCATCTTGATTATTCAAGTTCCCCAGCAAGTCAACTGACGGGAAAATGGACATTTCGTGCTTGCATTTAATTCTAATCTATAAACATATCTTCAAAACCCCTATGTACAATAGGGCACACTTAGACTAGCTTATTATATGGCAACTGAGATTGAAGGTTGGCACAGGATAGAGCAGGGTTCAAGGCTATTGTCCATAGGGTCACTATGAGTCTCAAGCAACTCGATGACACATAACAATAACAGAGGATCTTCTGTTCAAATGCTTAACACTTAATGTAATTTCTTCTCTAAGCTTCTTTTTAAAAAAATGTAAACATTGGAGTTGTTTTTATTGTTAGGCCTTATTAAGAGACTTTAACTAGAGAAAAAAGAATGCCTGGTCTTTCCTATCCTTACAAATGTTGGGTCTGTTATTATAGCCACTGAGCCGATTAATCTCATTGAGAGGAGCTCTTTATCAGTGACCTTTTATTTCACCAAGTATCATGCTTGGTAAAGTCTTCCTCTAGAAATTGGTCCTTCCTAGGAATATATTTAAAGTATCTGAGATGAATTCTTGCCCTCCTTGCTTCCAAGAAGCATTCTGTCATCATTTCTTCCAGGATAGAGTTGTACATTCTTCTGGAAATCTTCATCCTTCAATATTCAATCTGTGTTTATATTCCATATATGATGTGTTTTTCAACAACATAGGCAACATCATCATGATAGATGGGGAAAGGATTGAAACTGTCAGTGATGCAATCGTCCTTGGATCCACCATCCACATCCTGGCACCAGCAGTCAAGAGATTTGTTGTTTTGGGCGAGTCTACTGTCAGAGACTTCTCCCAAACACTAAAGTACAATGATATTAGTTTGAAGACTAAGGTACACCTGATGCAGAGCATGGTCTTTTCAATCACTTACTATGCATCTGAGAACTGAACAATGAGCAAAAATGACAGAAGAAGAATGGATACCTTCTGGATCTCTTGTGGAGCTGGAGAAGAGTACTTCATATTTCATTGATTGCCAAAAGAATGAACAGATACAACTTGGGAAAAGTGCAGCCAGAGTCTCCTTGGAGGCAAGAATGATGAAGCTTCCTCTCATCCTTTGGCCGTGTTGCCAGGCAAGGCTATTCCTATGAAAGGGACATAATACTTGTAGAGATAGAGGGTGGGTGAAAGAAAGTGAAATCCCCCAACGAGGTGACTTGACACAGTGACTGAAACAATAGGCTCAAGTGTGTCAGAGAAGTGGCAGAAGTATGGCACAGGACAGGACAGGACAGGACAGGATTCAGGTCTGTTGTTCCTAGGACCCCTATGGGTCGAATTGACTTGATGGCGCCTAACAACAATAATACCATCACTCAAAAGTATCAATTTTTTGCCGCTGCTGCTGCTGCTGCTGCTGCTGCTCCAAGAAAACACCAAATGCGGATGACGTCAGTGCAGCGGGAGGGCCCCGGAGGACCTGGAGGCCGTGGGGGCCCTGGGATGGGAGCCCGTGGCGGTTTCCGTGGAGGCTTCGGCAGTGGTCTGCGGGATCGTGGGAGGAGCCGCGGAGTTCGAGGAGGCAAAGCCGAGGACAAGGAGTAGCTTCCCTTCACCAAACTGGGCTGCCTTGTGAAAGACATGGAGATAATACCATTGGAGGAGATCTATCTCTTCTCCCTGCCCATCAAGGAGTCTGAGATCACTGACTTCTTCCTGGGCATGTCCCTCAAGGATGAAGTATTGAAAATCATTTCAGTGCAGAAGCAGACACGTGCTGGCCAGCTGACCAGGTTCAAGGCCTTTGTCGCCATCGGAGTTGGTTTGGGTGTCAAGTGCTCCAAGGAGGTGGCTATTGCCATCCGTGGGGCCATCATCCTAGCCAAGCTCTCCATTGTCCCTGTACGGCGTGGCTATGGGGGGAACAAGATTGGCAGGCCTCATACCGTTCCCTGCAAGGTGACTGGACGCTGTGGCTCTGTGTTGGTGCTTCTGATCTCTGCACCCCGAGGCACTGGAATCGTCTCAGCCTCTGTGCCCAGGAAGCTGTTGATGATGGCTGGAATTGATGACTGTTACACCTCAGCCAGGGGCTGCACAGCTACCCTTGGCAACTTCACCAATGCCACCTTTGATGCCATCTCAAACACCTACAGCTATTTGACCCCAGATCTCTGGAAAGAGATGGTGTTCACTAAGTCTCCCTACCTGGAATTCACGGATCATCTTGTAAAGACTCACACCAGAGTCTCTGTGCAGAGGACTCAGGCTCCAGCTGTGCCCACCACATAGTGGATTTTCTTTAACAAATAAAGTTAATTAAGTTCTAAAAAAAAGTATCAATTTTTTGTTTTCTTTCTTCACCTTTTACTTTCACACGCACAAGTTGTTGTTGTGTGCCATCGTGTTGGAAATGAGTCCTAACTGACCCTACAGTGGGTTTTCTCTGGTTGTATATAGAACAGGAGGAGATTGCCTATCTTTCTTCTGCAGAGCCGCTGATGAATCTAAACCACCTGCCTTTGATGTGAAACACCTTATCACTAGGCCACCAGCAATCCCTACACATGAGACTTGAGTCAGGCACTTTAGTCTTCAAAGTAACATCCTTGTTCTTTAATATTTTTTTCCAAAAAAGAATTTGTTTATTGAAGGCAATAGGATGCAAACAATGTAAAAATCAAAAGCTTACAAGGCATTTCACTGACTTTTCTTTCTCTACTTGTAAAATGGAGATTGGATTTTATTTGTATATACTTAAAGAACCCCAATCTGCTTATGCATGAAATCCTTGAACAAGGAGAAGTTGGGGCGCAGATTCCTTAAGCGATTTTGTCCAGGATGGGAGTGTTTCCTTAAAGGCTGCCTACGTCTACTTCTGTCCCTTCTGCTTCACACGTACTACAGAATAGTCATCGCCTGCAATAGTGAGCTCAGCATTCAGAAAACGAGCTCTGGAAGCCAGCTTTGCCGTCTCAGCACTGGTCCAAATGTTTCCTTATTTTGTCCACAGTCAGAGGATCTTTTTGGTTTTCCAAAAATCCAGGAAACTCTTCTTGTCTGAGCACTGTCAGGTCATTCTTTGTCAGGTAGCATGTATCTCCAGCAAATTTGTGAAACTTGAACATCATCATTTTCATAGCATGTTCCATTTGAGATGGCGTCTTGGTGAGGTCTTAGATTGTCAGTGAGTGGGATGCAGACTCTGAGTGAACAAGACATGGGGCAGTCGTTCTTAAAGAGGTCTTTTAGAGCAGATTTGACCAGTACAATATGCCATTGATTTCTTGACTATTGCTTTCATGGGAATGGATTATGAATTCAAGTAAAATTTAATTCTTGACAACCGCAACCTTTTCTCCATTTCTTGTGATGTGGTTTATTGGTTCAGTTGTTGAGGAATTTTACTTCCTTTATGTTGAGGTGTAATCCATACTGAAGGCTGCAGTTTTTTTTTATCTTCTTCAGTAAATGCTTTAAATCTTCTGTCTTCAGCAACTAAATTTCTATAATCTACATATCACAAGTGCTTAAATCCATTGTTGTAGTCATTGCTGTTGTTGTTAAGTCACCCCAACTCATAGTGATCCTACATACAACAGCTCTGAAGCCTGCCCTGTCCTAAGCCAATCTCACTGACTCCAACACCCCTACTCCCATTGCCCCAGGTACTGTATCAATCCATCTCATTCGGGGCCTTCCTCTCCTGTGCTGTCCCTCCACCATTCCAAGAATGATGTCCTTCACCAAGAACTGTTCTTTCCTTACAAGGTGCCCAAAGTATGTAAGATGGAGCTTCAAAATCCTAGCCTCCAAGGAGAAAGTTGGTTTCACCCTCTCCAAGGCAAATTTGTTTGCTCTCTTGTGGTTCATGGTATGTTACAGACTCCTCAAGCACTACAATTCAAAGGTATCAATCTTTCTTCTGTCATCCTTAGTCATTATCCAGCTCTCTGATGTATAGCAAAAAATTGCAGACTATGGCTTTGATAAGGCACACCTTGGTCCCTAGACTGACATCATTACTCTTCAGAACATTGGAGAGGTCACTGAAAGCAGACTTTCTCTCTGCAATTTGCCTTTTGATTTTCTGTCTGCTACTGCTGCTAAGAGGGTTGACTGTGGATACAGGCAAGTCAAAATCGGTAACAACTTCAACCTCTTCTCTCTGTCATGGTGCTGCCAACTGGCCCAGTGGTGAGAATCTTTGTTTTCTTGATGTTGAGCTTCAATACATACTGAAAATTACAATCCTTGACCTTCTGCAGCAAGCGCTTCAGGTTCTTCTCAGTTTCAGCAAGCAAGGTTGTGTTATCTGCATAAGTCTTCCTCCAACCCAAATGCCACATTCCTCTTCATAAATTCCAGCCTCCTGAATGATTTTTTTCTGCATACAGATTGAAAAGTTATGGAGATAGGATGCATCCTTGGCACATTTCTTTCCCAGTTTTGAACCATGCAGTGTTTCCTTGCTCTGTTGCTTCCTGGTCAAAGTTTAAGTTTCACATAAGCACAATTAAGTGTTCTGGGATTCCCATTCTTCTAAGGTTTGCCACAATTTGCTGTAATCCACACAGTCAGATGTCTTTGCATAATCAATGAAACACAGAGAGACATTCCACTGATACTCATTGCTTTTGGCCAAGATCCATCTGGCATTAATGATAATGTCTCTAGTGCCACAGTCCCTTCTAAAGCCGGTTTTTATTTCTGGTAGTTCTCTGTCAATGTATCTATTCTAGTAATTTTTTTAAAAAAATGTATTATTATTTTTGTGTGCATGTGTACTGTCGAATCAGAACAGACTGGTACAGGAGGAGATTGCCCCTCCTTCTCCAGCAGAGCGTATGGTGGACTCGAACCTAGCGCCTTCTAGATTGCAGGGCAGCTTCTTGCCACTAGGCCACCAGATCTCCCTGGCAGTAATTTTTTTTCTATCTTCAGCAGAATTTTACTTATGTATTATATTAGTGATATAGCCTAATAATTTGCACACTCTGTTGGGGCACCTTTTTTTTGGAATGGGAATAAATGTGGATCTCTTCCAGTCAGTTGCCAGGCAGTTGTCAGCCTCCAAATTGCTTGCCACAATCAGGTGAGAGCATGCTGGGAAGCATCTGTTTGTTAATATATGTCTATTGGTATCCTATCAATTCCTGGGACCTTGCTTGGGTTTTGTTTTTTTTTGCCAATTCTTTCTTTCCGAGCAGCTTGAATTTCCTCCTTTGTCACCATTACCTCTTGACTACATGTTGTGTCGTGAAAATCTGTGTTTTGGTCCAGTGACTCTGTGTACTCCTCCCATCTTCTTTCAATGCTTCCTGGATCATTAGTTATTCTGCCCATAGCGTCCTATGTAGCAGAGCAACCTTGTAGGCGTTAGGTCAGTCCATTTTGTTGAGAGTCTTCAGAATAGAATGATGCTCAAGTCATTAAAAGAAATCAAGTTCTCACACATGTAATAATATGGATGGAAACATGCTGAGGGAGTCAATTCTAAAAGGTTACCAGGGGCAGGCGAGTGGAAGAGAGGGCTAGCCATCACTTGAGAAGTCACAAGTTTCCATTTCTGGTGATAGGAACTTTGGTGCAGATTCAGAGTAATTGTGGCACAATATGATTATTATAATTGATATTGTTAAGTTATACCCTTGGAAAATGTTGAATTGACAAATATTGTGTTATAAGTACATAACAACTAAAACATGAAATAATTAATCAACATACACAAAGTTTTGATATAACCGATCGTGACAGCAGGGTGGTCTGAGATGCTCTAAATTAAAGTGTTTGCAATCAAGTGTTTTTTTTTTTAAGAACTAGAGTTCTGTGGTGAATTTATTCCTTCCCTATAAACATAGATGCTTCCTGATGAGCCTTTTTGGGGTGAAGTGCTCTTTTTTTTTAGGTTGTTTATTTTTCATTTCAATGAACATCTACAGAGATTTTGGGATTCCATTCATTCATTGTTGCACCCCTCTCCCCACACAAACCCCCCCCTCCGCCCCCTCCCATTTGCTCCTCTCCTTGAAAAGCAAAAGAAAAACTCCCTCATTGGTACACAATCCCCCCCCCGCACCTCCCCAAACCCCACCTCCTACCCCCAAATATAATCCACTCTGCAACCCTCATTGCATACTCCTACGATAAAAATAATGCCCTAAAATAAAATACTTTTAGACTATTCTCTCCCCCATAGACTTCAATGCCGTAAACATATTTCATCCAGTTTTTCTCAGTCTTAACCCCACCCCAAAGCCAGCCTCATTCTACAACATTTATGAGGCCTAAACCAGTTAAATATGAAGAGGAATGAGAATAAGGGTCCCTTAGCTGTCTAAGAATTTATCAATCATCCTAAAGAAATCCACTGGACAAGAAAAATGTTCCACTTCACTGAAGACTGAGCGTGAAAAGGTGATGGAGCACAGCCTCCTAAGATAGGAGGTCTCTGAGGATGAAGCTAGTCATGTAGCTGGACAGTATTTAAACAGTTGACTACATATAATGGGAAAAAGGGATCCTTTTTAAAGAAAGACTATGCCTCTGGAAACTCTACAAACTCTCTTATAAATATACAGAAATGATGTTAATTGTAGAACAGAGTTCAGGTCTTTTGTGCAAAGCTTACTCTGAGTCATATTTGACTTGACAACACTTAACCACTGCTAAATGAGACTAGTGCTGTTATATCTGGAGGAACATTCTTCCACTTTGCACATCACTCTCTGTCAATGTGCTGTAAGAGGTAACCTGGGTTTGCTATGATGCTGAACCTTGTGCATGGGAATATAAAATTAAAGAATAATTTCCCATTGTAGACAGTATTTGGTGCAGCTTCCAGTTGTAAAACTGGTTGGAAAGCAGGAGTGGCATCCACTTCCTAAACCGCATGCCTCTGGAAGCTATGAACTTGGAGAAACAATGATAGCTATGGAAAGGCATTAGGTCTTTTGTTCATAGAGTCACTATGAGTCAACCTCCACTTGACGGCATCAACAACAACATGCCTTCCTTTAGAGTAATTCAACAATTTTTTTTTTAAAAAGAGAAAGAAACCATTATGTGAGTAATTTGCTCCCACCCAAATTGTGTAGACATATTCATTCCTACAGAGACTGAAAATTACACAAATATTCTCCAAAGATCTATAATCCAGTCAGTTTCTCTCTGTCTCTGTCTCTGTCTCTGTCTCTCTCTCTCTCTCTCACACACACACACACACACACACACATCCCTCACAATAAAAAGAATTTCAAGATACAAAGTGTTGGAGATACCATGGTCTATCACAATTCTGTCTGCCTATCCATTTCCTATCTTTCACTTGTTGTTGTTGTTATGTGCCTGTGACTCATAGTACAACAGCCCTAAACCCTGCTCTACCCCTTGCCAATCTTACTGTCTCCGATACACCTATCCCCATTATCCCAGTGACAGAATCAATCCAACTCTTTGAGGGTCTTCCTCTCCTGTGCTGTCCCTCCACCCCAAGCATGACGTCCCTCTCCAAGAACTGATCCCGCCTTGCAACATGTACAAAGTATATCAGATGAAGCTTCAGAATCCTTGCCTCCAAGGAGAAGCCTCGCTTCACTCTCTCCAGGATGAATTTGTTTGTTCTTCTAGCAGTCTGTGGTTTATTCAGTACTCTTCTCCAGCACCAAATTGCAAAGGCATCAAATCTCCTTCTATCATCCCTAGTCATTGTCCAGATCTCTGATGCCTAACAAGTAATTGCAAAGACCATGACCTGTGTCAGGCACACCTTAGTGTCCAGACTGACATAGTTGCTCTTCAGTACTTTGGAGAAGTTTCTGACAACAGACTTTACCAATGCCATTCATCTTTTAATCTCATGGCTTCTGGTTCCAAGAGTGTTGATTGTAGATCTTTCACTTAGCAGCATTTTATCCAAAGCGCTTAGCTTTCAGGAAAACAGGATAAATAATTTAAAACATCATAAAAAATGATACATGATACAAAAGGATGGAAAATTTAAAGGAAACGTCTTCCAACAAGCACTATCCTAAGATTCTACAGCTTTTAGAGATGACCAAAGAAAAACTCTAGACCGTGTTTCTGTGTTATTTAACATGAAAGACTCCAGTGAATTGACTCAGCTATATCACAAGCAAGATATTTAGCCTTTTTGGGTTTCAGTTTCTTCAGGAGTAAAATGAAATGGGTAGTAATTTCTACCACAAGGATTCTTGGGGGTATGTTATGTTGTTGTTAAGTGCTGTCAAGTCACAGACGACTCATAGCGACCCTATGAAGGAGAGTCCTCAACACTTGGGTGTCTTTCATCCTCTCTCCAGGTTCATAGGGTTCTGGAGGCAAGCTATTATGGAAGTGGATGCCACTCCTCCTTCCAAGTTTGTTTTAATCAGGGAGCTCCACCCCACTCTGTCCGCATTGGGTTACCAATCATTAACACATTTGACACACCAGTGTCACAGTGTTCAGCCTCACAGCAACCACATGTTACTGCTGTACAGCAACTTGTACACCAGGGATATACGACCTAGAGGAATACCCTCCTGGCATGCCCAAATGCTGGCAAACTCTGGGACCCAGACCCCCAGTTCATCTGGCAAGTCCGCTCTGCCAACCCCCACGTGGGGCAAAAAGAACACCAAGTGTCCGGAGCCTGCATACCTGCCATTCCTCAAGAAGCCAGAGGAGGTATAGATGGATTAAAACTAGACTATTGACTTGAACAGTTAGCTACTCCTTCTTGGGAGGGGGGGCAGTTTACTCTTGTAAAGCTTTGTTGTTGTTGTGTGTCATCGAATTGCCCACGACTTCTATCATCCTATTGACAATAACTCTGAACCTTGCTCTGCACCTGGGCCAGTGTCACTGACTCCGATAGACCTAATCTATTGGCCCAGTTACTGTGTCAATCCATCTCATCAGGATTCTTGCTCTCCTCCTCTCCTGCACTGTCCCTCCACCCTTCCAAGCATGATGTTCTTCTCCAAGGACTGGTCTCTCCTGGCCATGTGCCTAAAGTATGTGAAACAAAGCTTCAAAATCCTTGCCTCCAAGGAGAAACTTTGTTCCACCCTCTCCAAGTCAAATCTATTTGTTTCCCGGTGGTCTACGGTATGTTCAATACTCTTCTCCAGCACCACAATTCAAAGGCATCAATTATTGTCATCCTTAGTCATTGTCCATAGCAATCATTAGTCTGATGTGTAGCAAGTGATTGTGAAGACCATGGCTTTGATCAGGTGCACATAGTCTCTAGACTGACATCATTGCTCTTTAGCACTCAGGAGAGGTCCCTGGCAGAAGAATTCCCAATAAAATTCATCTTTTGGTTTCCTGACTGCTGGTGCCAAGGCTGTTGATTGTGGATCTGAGCAAGATGAAACTGTTAACAGCCTCAATCTCTTCTCCATCCATCATGGTGCTGCCAATTGGCCGGTGGTGAGAATCTTTGTCTTATTGATGTTAAGCTTCAATCCATATTCTGCAGCAAGTGCTTCAGGTCCAGACATTCTATAAGGTAGTTCTCCTCTGTCCTATAAGGTCACTGTGAGTGTGAATCATCTTGAAAGCAGAGGACTTGATTTGGTTTGGTCATCTAGACCACTGAACCCAGCCCTGGAAATGACAGAGCAGAAAGGGAGGCAGATAAAGCAGGGAAACAACTGCTAATGAATCAATTTTGACTCATAGTGACCCTGTGTGATGGAGGAGAGTTGAGATATAACAAGAATTAAAGGGACTGAGAAACCCATGAGGAGATCAGGCTTTGAACTTTGAGTTAAGAGTAATTTATAGCAAGGAGTGGCCACCTTTTCTCTTTCCACTTTGGAGTTAATCTCTACCTGGAGATGTACTTCTGCCAAGTAAGAAGGGGGGGGGGAGCAACTTGATTAGGACTGAGAACCTGTGATAAACAGGAGATAGTAGACATACAGCCTGGCTGCAAGTGTTCCCTTATCCTCCCCTAGTCCTTAAGGAGGAAGAGATTACAACTGAGATAAAAGGATGCCCTTGGGCTGGCAGCACAACTCCTCACCACCAGGCCACCAGAAAGTCCTAGAAAAGGAATTAGTGAGAGAGAAAACCAGGTATAGAAATCCTACCAGAACACAATAAGAGACAGAGAAAGGGGAAACAAACAAATGATATAGATAAAAATATGCATGTCATCATTCTATTTCCAGCCTCATTTCTGTCACTAAGCCTATGTTTTCCAACTACTCTTCCTTCTTCACTCTTTCCAAAAATTTTTCAATTTCTTCCTCTTTGGCTCTAGGTGTGGGAGCAAATTTTTGAATAATAGTCCCATTAACAAGTCCTCTTTGTACGTGGATGGATAATATTCTAACACTCACAACATTGTATTTCAGCATAGAACTTGAATTTGACTATGAATGCAACACCATTCTTCTGTTTCTCATTCCCACCATTTGTTGCTTGTGATCATGGTAAAAGCAGTCAAGAAATCAAAAGGTTGTGCTGGGGAAATCTGCTGTCAAGGAGGACCCTTCAAAGTTCCAAAGAGCCAAGGTGTCCGTTTAAAGCTGAGGTACCTCTACCAATGTTCATAGCGGCGTTATTCACCACCACAAAAACATGGAAATAGCCCAAATGTTCAACCATATTCTAATGGATTTAGAAATTATGGTACATTCACACTATGCAGAATGCAGGAGCAATGGTTTTGTACATTATTACCTAACTTGGGAGGGACTGGAGAGCATTATGTTGAGTGAACTAACTCAGTCCCATAAGGACAAATACTGTATAAAACCATTATTGTCAAATGAGTATGAGGATCCAAGGGAAGGGAGGGTGGAAGCAGAGGGGTGAGGATGGGTGAAAGGGGAGGATTAATCATTGGGTCGCACAGTTTGATGGGAGGGCTGAAGGAAATGGGAAAGATCTGGTGTGGAAAACAATGTATTCGAATTTTGTAAATAAACTAGTATAAAAAGTAATATAAAAATCATATGAATGATTGTATGAAACACAATGTAAATGAAAGATTATATAAAATGCAATGTATATGAATAAAGCATAATCTAAAGGTATTATTATATGAAAATCTATAGAAAATATTAAAGAAATAAAGCTGATGTCACTCTAATCAAGCCAGGATTTTTCCCCAATTACTTTCTATGTGAAAATTGCACAACGAATTAGGACAACAGAGGAATGAATGTCTTTGAATTCAATTTTTCAAATATAATAACAGAATATTCCATGCACTGCCAAAAGAACAAAGAAGTCTGTCTTGGTGGAAGAACAACCAGGGTGCTGGTTACAGGCAAGGACTGTGAAACTTTAGCTCATATACTTTGGGTTTGTCAGAAAGGACCAGTCCTTGGAAAAAAGACATCGCACTGGGAAAGGTGAAGGATCAAAGAAAGAGAAGAAGATCCTAAACAAGATGGATTGATACAGTGACTAACAACAGGCTCGAATATATCAGAACTGGTCAGGCTGGCACAGCTTAGGGCAAGTTTGAGATTTATTCATAGGGTCACTTTGAGTCACAGTCAACTTGATGGCACCAAACAACACTATGATTACCTAAGGAGCTCTGATGGCCTAATGGATAGCAAGTTGTGCTACCAACTCAAAGGCAGGAGGTTTGAATCCACATGCTGCTCTCTGGAGAAAGACGAGTGATTTCCTCCTTTGCGATTTATACCCTCTGAACAGCCTCTGTCACCAGGTCAGCTATGAGTTGATTCTGACTCAGCAGCAATGAGTGAGTGACAGCCTTTTCCAAGTGACCAAAATGAAGAAGGTTATTGGCAAGCATGGAACGGGGACTCTGCTGATGGAAGTCTAGACTGGCACACTCACTTTGGTGAATTTTATGTACTAACTGTGAAGATATTTATCTTGGGCCTTGTCTTGTCAGGTATGAGCCATGTGAGGTCAGAGTTCAGCTGACAATATCTAGCAAAATTTCCATTGCTGGGTGTATAATCAACAGAATTAGATGCACATAACCAAGAACTATGAAAGATTCAGGAATATTTACTGTAACATTATTTGCAATAGTCTCTAACTGGAAACAACCTAAATGTCCATCATCAAATGTTGTTGTTGTGTACCGTCGAGTCAGAGCTAACTCATAGCTGACCTACCAGTGAGTTTTGATAGGCAGTATAATTGCATAGATAGGATTTCCCATCTTTCTACTGCAAAGCACCTGGTGGATTTGAACTACATACCTTTGAGAAGTTGGTCTCGATGAGGGTCACATAAGGGAAGTTTTGGTTTGTGTTTGGCTTGTGTTATTGGGGTTTTTCCCTCCACAAGCAGATGGCAGCTGGTCGGACTTTTGCTTGTCTGATTTAGCCAGCAAGGTCCCATGGGTAGAAGGTCTACTTGGTTTATCATAGTCAACAGCATTTGTAGGGCTTGTCTTTAAAATTCTTGCAGCCCTCAGACCAAATTTATTAATATTGGGACGAACATTTATTAAGTGGTATAGTAGCTATTTGTCTATTTACTGTACTGAAGTAACTTGGAGTTGCTGTGTTGCTGAACACTATGTCATTGTTGTGTCAAATACAATAATGATTACCTATCATGGACAGTGTTTGGAAGAGCTTCCTGGAAACCAAACAAAAAAAGTTTAGGTCTTTTGTTCGTAGGGTAACTATGAGTGAGATTATTGTTGTTATATTTTGGAGGGACTTTCTTCTACTCTCTACATCACTGTCAGTTTGTTGTACTGAGGTAATCTGGGTTTGCTGTGATGCTGAACATTGTGTGCCATTGGGGTGTCAGATGCCATAATGTTTCCCAATGTGGACAGTGTTTGGTGGAGCTCCCGGTTGTGAAACAGGTTTGGAAGCAGGAGTGGCATCCACTTCCTAAACTACATGCCTTAGGAAACTCTATGAACTTGGAGAAACAACAATAGATATAGAAAACCCTCAGGTCTTTTGTTCATAGAGTCGCTATGAGTTGTGCTCAACTCAGTGGTAATCAACAACAACAACCATCACATATGGGATAGTAGTGCAGCTCATTATCACTAGGCCACCTGAGCTCCCTTGTCAAACACTAGTACACAATTTTATCATATAAATACTAACTAACCTCTTACAATATTTTGGGCATATTTCCCTATAAAACTGTATTGGGAATATGATTAAGATTAGAGTTTAACTTTGTTGTTGTTATGTACCATCAAGTCACCTGCAACTTACAGCAACCCTACATAGAGTAAATTTGAACTCTGTCCTATCCTGAGCGAGTCTCACTGTCTCCAACACATCTACCTCCATTACTCCAGTGACTGTGTCAATCCATCTTATCCAGGGTCTTCCTCTCCTGTGCTATCCCTCCACCCTTCCAAGAGTAATGTCCTTCACTCTTCACCAAGGCATCCCTCCTGGTCACATGTCCAAAGTAAATGAGATGGAGCATCAAAATCCTAGCCTGCAAGGAGCAACTTGGTCTCACCCTCTCCAAGACAGATTTGTTTTCTTGGTGGTCCATGGTATATCCAATACTCTTCTCCAGCACCAAAATCAAAGGCACTGATTCTTCTTTTGTCATCCTTAGTCATTGGCCAGCTTTCAGATGCATAGCAAGTAATTGTGAAGACCATGGCCTGAATCAGGCTCACCTTAGTCTCTAGACTGATATCCTTGCTCTTTAGCCTTTAGGAAAGGTTCCTGACAGCAGAATTTCCCAGTGCAATTCATCTGATTTCCTGACTGTTAGTGCCAAGAGTGCTGAATGTGGACACAAGCAAGCTGAAATTGTTAACAATATCAATCTCTTCTCCATCTGTCATGGTGCTGCCAATTGGCCCAGAAGTAAGAATCTTTATCTTCTTGATGTTGAGTTTCAATCCATGTTGAAGATAAAAGTCCTCAAAAGAATGATATTTTTTCCAGTACTGTGTAGAAATTAATTTTTTACTAATGACAAATTATTTAAAATATTTATATACATATAAAAGTGATATTTACCCTAAGATCTAAAACAGTATTATTATTATTATTATTTTAAAAGGCTATGTGACTTCTTGTGAGATGCACTCTTCCCATGAGATGAGCTCTTTGAAGGCCCTTACCATTGCTCTGCTCCAAAATGCAAAGGCCTGTGAGGCGTGGCTGGCCAGGAGGTGTCATCCAGCAATGGCTTTCCAAGTATCTGCTAAACGCTGTAGATCAGCCCAGGAGCACTAACATCATGGTCTTCCACAGAAGCAATGCCTGTCAGGTTGAGGGGCTCAAGGTTCTAGTGTGGTCTAGACCACTCAGTAAATGCTCCCACATCATGGAGACTCTGCTGCCTGGAGACTGCCCAGGAACTGTCCCTTCTGCCCAGTCTTAGAAGCACTAATATCATAAGTACTTGGGCCTTAAACACTGCTGTCTAGCTAAATCATGTGGGATTTTTAAAACTCAACTGGAAGAGGCCAGATGGGGCTGTGGTTTCTGGAGGGCAACAGTTATTTCACTCCAAGTGAACTGTTGTTCCCAAGAAGAGAGTACCAATATACAGGTCATTCACAAAACATTTCCATGCCCTGAGTCATTATACAGTAACAACAACCTAACATCTATTGAGAAAAGACTCACATAATGTCAAGAAAGCCTCAGTTATCATGAAAAAAAAAATCCTTCTCCTAAAAAAACCAAACTCAATGAATACTCCAGAGAAAAAGAACCACAAGAAATATGTTGATATGGAGTTATTTTAACAGCTACAGAAGAAAGTGCAAATATTGGAAGAAAAAAATGGAAATCATTAATAGAGAAAATACCCCAAAGTCAGCCATCCAGGGAGAAAAAAAGTTATTGATGAGGAACAACTTGACCAGTTACAGAAAAAAAAACAAAAAAAAAAAAGAAGATAAAATTTGATAAAGAGGTACAAGAACTTAAAAAATTATCCCAAGACAGAGAGGGCACAGTAACATAGTACTGGAAATAACAGAAGAATGTGAAAACACAATCCAGAATATTAAGACTAAAATGCCCAAAGTGTCCAACATGCTGGTGGGACAGAAAAGTAGTGCTGAACAGATAGAAAAGAGCAGTGAGCTGGAAGACAAGAGCCTCACTGGAAACATACTAGAAGAAAAATCAGAGATGAAGAAAACATTAGAATCATGTGGGATGACATCAAAAGGAACAACATACACATATGATTGGAATTCCAGATCATAGGAGTGACAGAAAAGTCGCTGAGAAAATTGTAGAAGTACTAAGAAAAAAAACACTTCCCTGATATTTTGAAGAACAAGGAAATCCACATTCAAGAAGCACAGTGAACAACAAATAGACTAGCCCCCAAAAAGAAAAACCTCAAGACAAATAATAATTAATTTCTCTAACTTAAAAGATAAGGATAAAATATTAAAAGCAGCATGAGAAAAACAGAGTTACCTACAAAGGGGAAACAATTAGATTAATTTCTGATTTCTCAGCAGAAACTATGTGAGCTAGAAGACAATGAGATGGCATCTACAGAAAGTTAAAAGAAAACAACTGCCAGCCAAGGATCCAATACCCAGTAAAGCTCTCCAGCAAATATGAAGGAGAAATTAGGTCTTTTGCAGAAAAGAGGGAATTTAAATAACTTGTAAAAAAAAAGACCAAAACTATAAGAAATTTTAAGTGAAATCCTTCCCATGAAAATGCCAAAAGAAAGTGGATGGACCATAGTAAAGAAAAAGAACAGCAAAATGGCAATGGTAAAAACTTGTCTGACAATAATCACACTTAATGTGTATGGACTAAACATGCCAATTGGACAAAACAAAGAGAAAAAGAGTAGCAGAATGGATTAAAAAACAAAGCTATCAATATATTGTCTAGAAGACATATCGAGAGAGAGAGAGAGAGTGAGAGAGAGAGAGAGAGAGACTGACTAAAAACCAAAGACTGGGAGAGAGAAAAAAAAATATATATATATATACCAAGCAAATGACAACCACCAAAAAAGCAAGAGTGGCAATACTAATCTCTGATAAAATAGACTACAGAATGAAAACCACCATCCAAGATAAGGAAGGGCATTACATACTGATTAAAGGAGCAATAGATCAAGAAGACATCTATGCACCAAATGATATGTCTGCAAAACACATAAAACAATGTTAACCAAATTGAAGAAAGAAATAGCACCACAATAGGGGTAGGAGACATCAACACACCACTATCATCAAAGAAAAGATCAACTCAAATGAAGCTCAACAAAGATGCAGAAAAACCTATACAATCAGCCAACTTGACCTTGTGGATATATTCTGGATACTGCACCCAACTATAATTCAACTGACTTTTTCTCAAGTGCACATGGTACATTCTCCTTAAACTCCTCTCCAAGCCCCACACAAAAGTGAGTCACAAAAGGAGTAAGAAATTATTTTAATCATATCTTGTTCAAGGATCATTTCTCTCCTGATTATCTGATTCTCAGATTGTTCTTCCTGTCTCCTTTCCTTTAAGCCAGAGCTTATTTTAAACATATCACACAATTTTAAATCCATAAGAAAATGAAGGCAATTACAAGTTTCTATGCCAGAGCAATCAAAATTCTAAAAATTTCAAATATTTCCTCCCAAGATATACTACAGGTAGGAGATTGATTACATCCTAGGATCTATCCACCTGAAGGTTCTTGAAATCTCTATATTCAGAGTATTCAAAAAGAGTTCATCTAGAGGACTTTAAACACCACCGTGTAGAGTACTGAATATCCCATTCAGGGCCTATCAAAAGAACAGATCTATCTTGGAGGAAGTGCAACCAGGGTTCTCCTTGAAGGCACAGATGGTGAAACTTCATCTAATATACTTAGGGCATGTTGTCAGGAGGGCCAGTCCTCGGAAAAAGACATCATGCTGGGAAAGGCTGGGGTTCAGATAAAAGAGATGACGACCTCCACAAGACAGACTGACACAGTGACTAACTATGGGCTCCAGCATTATCAGAGATGATGAGGGTGGCACAGGATGGGTCAAAACCCAGCCTGTTGCCCATAGGGTCACTATGAATTGACTTGACAGCACCTAACAACAGCAACTCGTAAGGAGTGTTGGTAGGTAGTGTCTCATGTGTCGGATTTATAATCACAAGATTAGCTGTTGGAATACAGTAGCCACTCTGCTGCTTTTAGGAAAAGGTAGGAAATCTCTTCCCATAAAGAGTTACAGTCTCAGAAACCTGATGGAAGGACAACTGTTAAGTCAGAAGAGACTCAATGGTGGTGTTTTTTTTTTTTTAAAAATTATACTGAGTGAAGGCTGGAAGATTAAATCATCTAATAGAAGCTGTGCCTCAAAAGAGATAATAAAATAGATGGGGAAGAGAAAAACAACACTTGTGAGCTAGATCAATAAACACAATCAAGCACGGAAGCCAATAAACAGTGTAATTATATATATGCATGTGTGCGTACAGATAATACAGACACTGAGTCATTATAGATATGACACACACACACTCACACCTTCATGTGGTTAATTGCTGTTGAGTCAATTCTGACTCACAGTGGTTCCCAGTGTGTATAAAGTAGAACTGTTCCATAGGACTTTTAAAATTGTAAAACACAAAAGTTCACAGAGCAAATTGGTTTTGCATTCAACAACCCACACAAATTGTTTTGTCACACTGGCTGCAATCCCTACAACATCACAGCTCACAAGGCCTGTCTTCCAAGATGCCTCTGGGTGGGTCCCAACCATCATGCCTTTGAGTGAGTAGTAAGTGCTTTACCCTTTGTGCCACTAAAGAACTCCATCTAAGCAGAGCAAATACTATAAAGGCACTCACTGCTATTATTACCATCTTCTTCTTCTAGCTTACGTAGATAAGTTTTTGTAAACTAGAGTGGTTAAGAAAATGTGCATGAACCGGGTTGGCCCCACGTAAGAAGACTCTTACAGGTCAGGGAGACGGCAGCGCGGGCAGGGTACCAAGTGGAGTGGGGTGGAAGACTGAACGTGCCAAAGCTCCGCCTCCTCGAACCAGCAAACGGTGGAAATGAGAACGTAGCTTGAAGAATAACGCAAATGAGAACGTTGCATTTTAAAAACAGCAACTCCTCACCGGCTCCGGAAAAGATAACTGGGCATGTGTGGCCTCGTTTGGCCCTTTTCCTTTTTTTTTAATTTTTATTTTATTATTTGTGTGTGTGCGTGTACCGTCAAATCAGATCTGACTGGTACAGGAGGAGATTGTCCCTCCTTTCCCGGCAGAGCATCTGGTGGATTCAAACAGTGCTCCTCTGGGATTGCAGTGCAGCTTCTTGCCACTAGGCCACCAGAGCTCCCGGGCCCTTTTCCTTTCTGCACCCCTTCTTGCCCATTCCAAGAAAAGAAGAGACTCAAAGAAGTTTCCTTCTGAATGTGTATCACCATTTATTGTCGTTTGAGTTAAGGAACTGAACAGAGGACACTGTCTGTATAGGGGGGGAAAAAGGAAAAGAAATATGTTTTTAAGAGACTCATTTTCTTCAAAACACTTTATGGTTTCAAATCCTTTTTTACCCCAAAGGGAATTCAAAAATTCAAGTATGTTAAGTAGGGAGCAGTAATACAAAAAGGAACGTGTATGTGTGTTTGTGGATGTGTGCACGTGCATATGCACACATGTATGCGTTTAAATAGACAGACAGACTTCCACGTTCTTGCACCCTTTTTGCTTTGGTAAGGCCAAGCCCCAAAGGACACATTGTACAAATGACTCTTCCTCGAACTTATAGGCTCAAGAGTTGAGGAATTCATTTACCCTCATAACTGTAAAGGTTCAGAACCACCATGTTGCATTAAAAAAAACCCCCAACTCAACCCCTCCCCCACAAAACCCCCACAGAAGTCACATAAGTCCTGATATACGGAAACCTCTCCTCTGCTGCAGCTGTTTAATCTCAGAGTCCTAATACAGGGATTATTATAAACAGTGGGATTCTCTTCATTTCATTCAGAATAAAAAATTTAAGAGGGCAATTTCAAAAGAAAAAAAAATAAAAACTGAAATTCAAATTCTGAAAATATCTTGCCTTTTTTATTAATGTCATCTAACACCAATTAAAAAAACAAATATGTGAATATGATATAAAAATACGATCCCAGGATTAACACTTTGTTGCAGGCACAGTTATCTCACAGAATATATGTTTGGAGGGCCAGGGACAGGAATTTATTTTTGTTTTTGCTTCTTTTTAAAAAAATCCACAGCAGTGCAAGTAGGGTCAGGAAGGAGGAGGGGTGGGGGAAGATTATTTAGCAGCAAAATGTCCAAGGTTCTCTAATCACAAATCAACGGATATTGGGTGTTTGTTTCTTAAAAAAAAAAATCAAAAACAAAACAACAGATGAAGGAGATGCTGCCCAGACCCACTTGTCATTGCTAGAAGACTTCAGTTTCAAAAGCCCCAAATGGTGACTTGTGAAGGACCGTGTTTTATTACATAAGCAATCGTCAGGTGTGTCCCTCCAGCTTTTGATCATGTCTGTCACTTAAATATATGTACAGGAATCGGGCTCTTCTTCTGGTCACGTCCTTTCTCGCTTTTCCCGTTTGGTCACTCACGGTGGGCTCTTGGTGCATTGGCCACACTTGGCCTCCAATGTATTCACAGCCTTTCCACCACAAAGGCTGCTCCTGTCCGCCTCACTGGCCGTGGCTGTCTCACACAGAGGGAGGGCAAGGGGACGGCTTAATGATCACTGCTCTGTTTCTCTCTCATCCAGGCTTGAATCTGCTCTTTCAGTTCGGGTACTGAGGAAAGAAAAGCAAAGAGGATTAAGGTCCCAGATGGGAGGGTTTGTCCTCAGATACTACAGTTGGAGTTCCACATAAAGGGAGAGAAGAGGCCATTCATTTCTATATTGAGCTGAGGATTTCATAACAAATACAACCAGAAAAGAAAACACTAGAATTTTACAGTGTGAGAAGAAGGGCAAAGAGTGTTTCATCTCTTTTCTGTTAAAAAAAGTCACTAGGTAGTGTTTGGAGTTGATAAAAGTTTCCTTTTTGATTCATTTCTGGTGGATGATTTTTGGCTTAGCCTCTTGGTACTGATGTCAGCCCTGCAGCCCTGGGTGGACCATCCCCTACCTGGCTCCAGCATGCTCTCTGTCAGCATCTGTCGGTTGAAGGGGTCCGTGGGGGAGTTCAGCAAGTGCCGCAGGATGATGGAGCGGTCCATGATGGTGCCAGAGGGCAGCCGCACGGGATCAGTCATAAGGGTGTCCATCAGAGGGTCTGTGGGGACAAAGACACTTCGTAAACAAAAACTTAACCTAACAACAGAGCCTAAAACTGAGAAAGGAAAATACAGAGCCTAATCAGTGAAAATACAACATAGACGTTGAAATCAAAAGGCGTTTACTAGGTCCCTCCCAGTCTCTAGAATGAAATCAGCATTAGATAAAGGCAGATGTGCTGCTTCTTGTTGCTGGGGGGGGAAAAGAGCCTTTTGTTAGCCTATGTGGGAAGGAAAGAACAGAGAAGACAGACACAGCAGTGGGCCCCAGAGAGATCATGTCAGGCTAGGATGCTTCATCATATAACTGTTCAGAGATCTTTGGAAATGTGACCCCCAACTCCCAAAGGTTTTGATCTCTTAGATTCTTCAGGATTGTTAACTGAGTAAGGACTCTGTTTATTTATTTTAAATTTACAATATGAATTAAAATGAGGGGTGAAGGGGGAAAGGCAATTTTGGATGAAGTGTCTTACCAATCAAACTTCAGGAGATTTAAAAAAAAAAAAAAAAGCTGAAAGTTCAGAATGACCCTTTTGGTTATTTCAGTCCTCAACTTAACTCCAAATCAAAGAACTCTTATTGCAAACAGTGGCTGCCACTTGCCTCTGAACTCGTCGGGGGCGTCACTGTAGTCAATCTCAGCACGCGCGTTCTTGGCTACGATCTCTTCCACTTTCTCAGCAAGAAGCTTAAACTTCTCTATTGCTATTGTCGATTTGATCCCTGCCTTCCGCATCTTTGAAATCACTTCTTCAAACAATTCTTTGCTGTAGGATCTCTGCAAATGAAGTAAGGAGTGAATTTATTTTAAGTGGGAAACTGCAGACAATACCTTTTATGATACATTTGTCTACCTCTTCTCCCTTCTTTTTAATAAAAAAAGCCCTAAAACTACAAAGGCACACAAAAGACCAGAATAGTACATGTTGAGGTTTGAGTAACTCCTTCTGAAACAGAAGTAAAAGTGGGGACAGTTTCTGAATTTTTACAGGAAGCATATCAAGCTCTTCAAGATTAGCTTTTAAGACGATCTAATCTACTTGAGCATTCGCAGGGCACTGTGCCCGAGAAGTGCATGAGGAGGTGGAATTTTCAGTTCCTTGTCTGAAGACAAACATGATAAAAACCCAATTAAAAATCAGCACAATTTAAAATTAGGAAAGGTATGTGTTAGGATCATAACCTTTCACTCTGCTTATTCAGTTTGTACACTGAGTAAATAATCTGAGAGGATGTATGAAGAATGTGGCATCTTGCTTGTCACTTAGTGATCGCAGACTATATAGCCTTCTGTGTGGATTACACCTCGGCATAAAGAAAGCCTAAATTTGCACAACTACACCAAAAACATCACAAGAAAAGAATGACATTGCCAAGGGCTTCACTTTTTTTGAAGAAGGGAGTTTGAAAATTGTTGTATGCTGTTAACGACTGTCTGCCCATGTCCTGCCTGAAATAATACCATGATTGTTTATGAAAAGTATCTTTAATAAAGCTGGATACAGTTTGGCTTGGGGGAAAAAAAAAGTGCAAATGCCAACATTCACTATAAATAACAAATTCCACTGCAAGTGTGTTTTTCTCTCTCTATGGTGCTGGTACCTGCATGTCTGCCTAATGAGTGGGAGAGGGGGGGCTCCTGGGCAGTCCCGTGAACACCTGTGTCCGCTGTGCAGAAACCACCATCTCCAACATAAGCCAGGCGCCCCTAGCAGCTGCCACCATAACTCATGGGCATCAACAGGCAATATGGAAGCTCTGCTAGTCACCAAGGAAAGATAACTTGGAATTATCATCTATGGAGTTTCATCTATGGAGTTTCACTGTCTCACTGTGCGTGATCTGCTCACCCACACTGCGCCCTGAATCTCTTGTGATGTGGCAGTCACAGCCGACGCACCGGGAGGATAGGGAGGACACTAAGCAATGACATTTCCAAGGATTTTACTGTCAAACGTCGCAGGAGGCTTTCTCCCACTAGTAATCTCTGCAGCTCTCCAAGGCAGACAACCTACCTTCATCAGTGAGCATTTCCTTTGGCCCTCCCTCACTACAGACTACCACTGATCATCCATTTCTAAGTGCCTGCCACAGCCTACGGTTCCAAGCTAGGGAAATAGGACTTATTTTAACAACTGCTAAATATAATCATATCTCCTAACCCTGTCTTTATTTCCTCTTGAACATACCATGAAGCACCAAGAAAACAAACAGGTCTGTCTTGGAGAGGGTGAAACCAAGTTTCTCCTTGGAGTCTAAGATTCTGAGGCTCCATCTCACATACTTTGGGCACGTGGCCAGGAGGACCGACCGTTGGAGAAGGACAGCATGATTGGAAGGGTGGAGGGATAGTGCAGGAGAGGAAGATCCCAGATGAGATGGACTGATGCAATAACTGGGGCAACAGGGTAGGTGTGTCAGAGCCAGTGAGACTGGCCATTACTATGAAAGTGAACACAAACCTGTGCACAGTAGCAGATGTGACCACAGGGCCCAGAACCAGCTGACACCTTAGACTGAGAAGACTACAAAAAAGGGCTGCAGTAAAGCAAGGGAACAGGGTCCACTTTAAGAGTGGGGCTCTTCTACAAACAGAACGAATTTGTTGAACAGGTCCTTAGAAAGATGAGGTAAAAAAATTGAAGTAGAGTCAGACCCAAATCCGCTTCCTACTTGCAAATGGAAACCGAGGCTTCCCATTTAGATGAGTTCCCCTGCCATTATAGCCATTATTTTAATGTACATTCTAGAAACTTCTCAAACTACAATGTGAAATGTATTGACCTCCTCCATTTCAAGTGGGGAAAGGGAAGGTGATGTGATTACTCAGAATCTATCAGTAAGTCTGCAGAAAAGCAACTCAGATTTCCCAGCTGAGAAGCGGGAAACCCAGCCTGCCCCCGAGATGGCTTCTCTGCCTCTGACACTGACCTGGTCATCAGCAATAGCTTTAGCAAACCGAGCACAGTCCAGCTGCAAGTATATATCTGTAAGTTGGTCCAACAGCTTCTTTGGTTCAAAGCCATATTTCTCAGGGTTTTCAACTTTCAAGTCACGGCACTTGGGGCCACAGAGTTGCTGAAGATTAAAATTCAGCATTGCAGCCAATCGAGGTCCAAGTTCCTAGAAAATCAAAGATAATAAAGTCATTTATGCTTTTGAGACAAGCAAAAAGAACCAAAAATTCCCATTTCAGTGAAGGAAGAGGAACTGTCTGGACTTAAGGAGTCTCTTTTATGTGCTGTGTATTTTAATTTGGACAAGGTCAAGATTATTTATAAAAAGCAATATTAGGCTATCTTTCCTATAAATTCACCCTTTAATTAAAAAAAAAAACAACCAAGCATCTCACCCTATAAAACAGGCAGTAGAGAAAAAGTTAATTCATAATTCCATCATCCTAATACAAGTCATAAAATTTTTGTATAATGCTCTTTCAGTCATCATGTAATAAATATTTTTTCATAAATTTCACAAGTTTCTGGTAGTTTAGTAATGCTTTTCTTATTCATTTACCAGATACAGGGAAAGTAAAAAGGCAAATAAGCCAGAAGATAAAACTTATGTCTCAAATAAAATGAAACCTTACCAGCACCAAAGAAAAAGAAAAAGAGGGAGTGGTCATCTAACAGTTAACACAATCTTTACACAACAAGAGAGAATGTGCACTTTAGGATGTAAAGTAGGTACTTTAAATAAACCTGTAATGGGAAAATGTGGCCTACGTGTATTTAATTGTTGAGAAGTTGTGAGATAAAGGCACAAATATAGGTAAAGGCTGGCTATTAAAGGGTTTTTGAAGTGGATATTCTGAGGGGAAGAAGGGAGCAGAAATTTGAAAACAGGCACAGGGGCAAGGTCAAAGGCAAAAGGCCAGAGGCCGAGTACGCTGATGGCCTGGATGCTACTGAGTAGATGTCAGTCCAGAATTGACCTCATCTAAACGCAGAACTGTCCCACAGTATTGTCTTGGCTGTAATCTTTATGCATGTCAAACACCAGATCTTTGTCCCATAGAGACACTGGGTGTGACTGAATTGCCAACATTTTGGTTACTAGTCAAATGGCTAACCACTGCACCAGCAGGACTCCTTGTTGATGGCTCAGGGCTCAAAGAAAACCCTTGAGTTTAACTGACATGAAAATATTAGGCTTAGCTTTCAATAATATTCTTTGACTAAATGAAGAATTTAGAATTAAAAATCAGTTCCTGATGGGTCATTACAATTTTTCTTACTTTCTAAAAAGCAAAAGCCACTGCCACTGGATTTGTTGAACTGAAAATGAAACACAGTTTAGAGCCTACTGCTCATGGTCCAAATCCAGCCTAACACTTGTTTTTGTTAATGAACTTTTACTGGGAAACAGCCATCGTTTATTTGTTTACGTGTTTTCCAGGGTTGTTGTATTTGTGATATAACAGCGTAAGTAAAAACAGACAAGACAGAGACCACGTGGCCCATAAAGCCTTAGACCTCTTATTACTGGGCATTTACAGAAAAAGTGTATAGTCATTCTATAAGCCATTAAGGAAAGCAGGAGCCTGAGCTATCTTGTTTAAATTAGCTGTGGTATTGTTATGCTTTCAAGTGGTGAGCTCTGTTTCATGTCTCACTGCTCTTGTGCTCAAATCTGTTTCTAAAGAGGCATAAGGCAGAGAATGGAGAGAGCAGGGAGGGGCTCATCCCTTGAATTGTATACAGGCCAGGGTGTGGCAATGGTATTTCCTCTAGTGATAAAAAAGGAATAGAGTAAATACAGCAAATCTGAGGAAGTATAATAAAGTTATATTGCATCATAAACTCTGCCTCTTTGTAGCCAAATAGCTACTATATCTCAGAAGCCATTCATTTTTCTTTTTCTCATTACCCTTATGCTGGCCTCACCATAAAGCCAGCATATAAACTACATGGTGGGAGTGGTCAAAGCAATGTAGAGACCATGAAGCTGTTCAGCTTCAAGTTCAGAAACAGGACTCAGGTCTTCTTAACCATGGTGAGGCCAAACATTTTGAGTACCTTTGATCTATCATAAACCTTAATCATGGTTCTCATTAACCTTTGGTTTCCCAAATGTAACAAAGCTACATCTAAGAGAACTGGAGAAGATCTTACACATGAAGTAGAAATAATTACAAGAAGCAGAAATACTTATATATTAAGTAGAATTAATATAACCAATCCATTCATTCTCCTTAATAGTCTCCAATTCCCACCTGATGCCAGTATACACTTTCCCTATAAATAAAATCCATTAATCATGAAAAACTAAACCACAGTTTTAACGTGAATAAACCAATGTGCTGCATAAACAGAAAGTTGAGTTTCATTCCCTTGGAATGTCTGTTTGCAGGCTGGGTAGAAGGATTAGAGATAGTCCAAATTAGAAACAGAGAATTGTATGTATAAATTAGCAAAACTGGGGACAAAATCACTAACAGAATTTTATTTATCTGTGATGGTGAAGCTGACATTTCCAAACTTTGATAACTATGTTAAACTAGCTGTTAGCTGCTGCAGATGGAATCCCATAAACAGAATAAGCACCCCTAAAGTTTTACTCACCGGTCTGAGGAAGGGCTTCTGGACCTGCTTGGTGAGGATGTGGAACATGTCCACAGTTTCTGTTGCCAGGGCGAGATAGGAACGCGAAACACGCTCGTCCTGAGCAAGCTGAGACTGACGGGCCTGCTGCTGATCCTAGGAAACATGGAAGAGATGCCAGACAAGTCTCAGTACTACTCACCAACCAGCTCACCCACAAGCCAAGTGCAAAGGAAAAACACAGTCAGCTCATAACTGGACTAGTGCGTAATAAAGCCAACAGGCTTGGGGAATGATACCACAACCCATGTCGGTGAAGTGCCCAGCTAACTGAAGCGTGTTCCTCTGTGCAGTACACCATGTGGGATGGACATCCGCCTAAAAGGCATTTTATATATATTATTGTTCCAGTGGCACATTAGAAAGAGTTTCTCTGCTAGAGACCTTGGAGTCAGGCTGTAGAGAGTTAGTGTCAGGAGAGCTCTGAACAGTGGGGCCATGCCCCTGAAGAAAATCACATTGATGTCCATGCAGATGGAAGAAGTGAGTCTCTCACTGTATATGATAAATTAACATCAGTGCTTACTAAACGCTGATTCATTTCCCTTAACAACTTCATCATTATTTTGAAAAGATATGTGTGCTGTACAGAAACTTGGTGTAGACTGTGAGGATGATGTAGAAGAGGACTAGGTTTTGATCTGCTGTTTATAGGGTTGTTATGAGTTGTGGTCAACTTGACAGCACCTAACACTGCAAATAAGGAGAAAGTAGCACTCTCCATGGTTACTTTCCATGGACGATGATTTTTTGGAAACAGCTCTGATTCGGAACTTGACAGAGCCAGAAGAGAACTAACCAATCTATCATATCACTCACAGCTGCCAAGGGCCTGGATACTGGCCCAGAATCCATCCAAATGGCTGAAAAGCACCAGAAAAGCACAGTGTCACAGGAACAGTGTGGATTTCTCATGGAATCTGGGGAAATGGGCCTCGTCTTCTATTGTTATGTTGTTAGGTGTCAGTGAGTTGATTGTGACTTGAGGCAACCCTATGTGATGAGTGAGAACTACCCCATAGTGTTTCCCAGGCGGCTCATGGCCAAGGTTTTCTCCTGTGGAGCATCTAGAGAGGCTGAACTACAAACCTTTCTGTCAGCAACTGAGTAGTTAACCTTCCAGTCACCAGGGCCTCTTTCTTTTCTATTAGTAACTGACTATAGAAACCAAGATCAATTAAAAGGAAACAAACACACTCAGAATCCTGAGTGATTTATCTATTTGTCTAGAGAAGCCCATATGAATAAATCAAGTTCTTGTCTAGCAGACAGTTATGAAGGATGATGTAGTTCTCAATTTCATAAATCTTAATCAATATTTTCAGACCATAAAAGCTCTTCTTAAAACAGTAAGAAAGCTTTCAGGGCACATTTTGAAAGATTTCTCAACTAATTTTTGAGCTTTAGATCAATTGTTTTTCCCTATTACAAATGTGGGCTTTAATTTCACGGAAGCCCACCATGGGAAGAGTCAGATCTGAAGTCATCAGGCCCATTAATGTAGTAGCACCTGAAGCAGCCTGTGTGTAAATTACGCAAATGCCCTGAAGTTGCCGAAGCCTGAGGGACTGTATCCTTACCCGGGGCAACTGATCCCACTGCTCTTTGTTCTTCATCTCTTCTTGCACTTCATGGATCCGCTTCAGAGACTCCAAGCTTTCATCAAGCAAAAACGTCGTATCATTTATCAGCATGTTTATATAGCGAACAAACTGCTTCCCAGAACTGAAAAGGCAAATTAAAATATACATGGTCATCTACTTCTCTAAAGCAAAATACCCCAGTAGACTCTAGAAAATGAGTTTTCATCCAGATTGGCAGTCATCACACCTTGTGGCGATCTATTGTTGAAAATGGCTTTCCTAAGTCATTACCTTGTCTTGCTGGATAGAAGGCTGGCTAGTTTTGCCATTCCACCAGGTTTAAACTAAGCAAGTACAGTGTCAGAAATGTGGAAATCTCAATATTAGCAAAGAGAAAGAAGCAGAGAAAGCAGACAATTTCAACTGTCTTTCGTTTTTTAAGCACAGACACAATATGCTGACAGAATTATTAACAACCAGGTTCCTCAGTTATTGAAATTTCAGGTAGGTGGGTAAAAAAGACAATCAAGGTTTAGAGCCTTCTTACAAAGTATACATTTCAAAGTCAATCTTAACCTCAGTGTCTAAAGCTAAAGTTCTCTAACATTTTTAACTCTAAGGTTGTATCTAACACTGTTAAGATTCCATTTCTGCAATTCCATATTCACTGTAATCATAGAAACCTTAAAAAAAACCAAAACACTTAGCCATCATCTCAGAATATTTATAGATTCTTTCTCTATGTATACCATCCCCGAAGTATCTTGGCAAATCTAAAGTTCAGTGATATCTTGGCAGCACAGACATTTAGATAACCCTGCCTACA
The DNA here is from genome assembly GCF_000299155.1 of Elephantulus edwardii. NCBI lineage: Eukaryota > Metazoa > Chordata > Mammalia > Macroscelidea > Macroscelididae > Elephantulus > Elephantulus edwardii. The sequence goes on from NW_006399795.1 coordinate 3,335,285, forward strand.
TCAGGCAGTGCCATCTGGACAACCAAAAGGAGGCTGAGACCAAGAAATTACAATCAACAAGAGTCTCACTGTGAAAGCTTTTAAGGCTACAATCCTACCTATGACTTGCAAGCGAGACTTCAGGGGCCCAATACTCACTTGAACTCCTCCATGAAGGTGCCATGGTGAGCTATATTTTGCCAAAGGCTTTTGAAAATGGTGCTAATGTGATAGCGAATTGTGAACTTGTCATAGAATTCGCTGGTGGCTCCGGTGTGTTCAACATCTGAAGAAAAAAGGCAAAGAGAGAGAGATATTTTATTTGCTCTTCTAAAAGCAGCCACTGATGTTATAGTGTTATAGTTGTTGCTGGATGCTGTCAAGTCTGAACCGACTCACAGCTGACCCTCTGGTGGGTTTACAGAGGCAGTAAATTACATGGGAAGAGAATGCCCATCTTTCTCCCATGGAGCAGTGGATGGATTTGAACTGTGTCTTTGATATTGCAGCGCAGTTTCTTATCACTAGGCCACCAGAGTTCCCTATAGTAGATACAACATTAATTCGATACTACTCTATGAATATAAATGTGCAAAATCAGAGCTCTGATAAAATTACAATTACACTTGGCTTATAAGGCAGGAGAGAAATTATGAATTGCTTGCATCATGATGGCACCTAACAACAAAAACAATAACTACAACAACAACAAATCTGCCCATACTGTGTCCTGAGTATGTTGTTGCTTTCAGGTGCTGGTGAGAGGGTTCTGACTCTTTGTGACCTGATGTAAAATAGAATGAATGAAACATTACCCAGTTCAGGGCAACCCTCACAATCATTGCTACTACTGAGCCTACTGTGCGTGCTTCTTCATTTCATTGATGGTCTTTCTCTCTTTAACTGACTCTTTATTCTAGCAAGTGTGGTATCCTATTTCTAGAACTGGTTCTTCCTGATAACATATCCAGAGTTACATGTGTCCTGCCACCCTTGCAGATGTTAAAACCCAACAGGCTGACTCCAATTTATAGTGATGCTATAGGACAGAGAAGAACTGCCCTATGGGGTTCCCTGCAGGGTGGCTGGTGAGGTCGAGTTCCCAACTGTTCTGTTAGCAACTAAGCACTTAAGGCAGCTGGAACTCTTCCATAATAATTTTTCCCCCTTACTCATTTCTCTCAAAATTTCAGCAATTCAAATTCTCATTTCCAAGTCAGGAAATCAAGCTGCATTAGGATATCTGCTCTCTCTAGAGTGCTGAAAAGCAATGGCATCAGTCTAGATATTAAGATGTGCCTGATCCAGGACATATTTGCAATTAATTGCTATGCATCAGAGAGCTGGCAAATGACAAAAGATGCCAAGAAAAGAATTGATGTCTTTGGGTTGTGATGCTGGAGGAGGATACTAAACCTATCACAGAGAAGAGAATAAACAGGCTTGTCCTAGAAAGGATGAAACTAAGCTGCTCCTTGGAGGCAAGCATTTTGAAGACTGGCTCAGGACAGAGCAGGGATAGGAGCTATTATGCAAAGGGTCGATGGCACATGGTTGTGTCATAGTCAACGGCATAAAACAACAACAGGTGCATCTTGGCAGAAAACAGAGAACACAATAAAATGATTGTGTCTGACTGACTATGCATATGCACTTGAGAAAGATAGTTAAGTTATACAGCAAGAAGAATGGGAATTCCAGAACTATTAATTGTGCTCTTATGAAACCTTTACACAGACCAAAGAGCAGTGGTTTGGATAGAACAAGGGCCTGGTTTACAATCAGGAAAGGTGTGCATCAGGGCTCGATATCTTTACACCTATTCAATCTGTATGTTAAAAAAACTATGAAGAAGAATGTGGCATCAGGATTGCAGGAAGACTCATCAATATCCTACATTATGTGGACAACACAACTTGCAGAAAGTGAAGAAGATCTGAAGCACTTACTATAGAAGATGAAAGGCTATACTTTTCAATATGGCTTACATCTCAAAATCAATACAAGAAAATCTTCCATCACTGGCCAACATGACACCTATCACAGAGTGCTAACATACAGCAAGTGCTTCATAAATAATCATTCAATTAGTAACTGAATCCCCGTTTGGCTCATGCTAGTGAAGAGAACAGTCCTGAGGAAGTAAGTGTAGTCTTCTTCCAAGCTCTGAGTAGCCCTGAGCACTGGGAGCTGTTCCCTAAGGAAATGTCGTATTTAAATTAAAAATGTCCAGTTTAAAACTTTTTATAAAAAAAAATTTGCGCACCTTTTTGTGCTAGACTGTTATCACTGTGGTGGAAAAGAGAGTTTGTCTATCTTTACCTAGTTCACATGCCTCTAGCTCTAAGAGTCGGGCACGCTCACAACTCAGGACTAGACCAGCAGCTGTGATGCCCCATGGCAGGAGACCCTTTGTAGTTCTTGCTGATTTCTAGCCCCCTTAGCTCTTCCAAGAGCTCTGGGACTGTCTGGTCAGTTTCTCCTTTCCACAGCACATGACCGGCCCTTCCCAGCCTCTTGTTGGCTGTAAGATGAGTAGCAGAGCCTCAGGAGCAGCTGTGCTACCGTCCAACTGCTGAGGCTGCTGGCTCTGCCACTCACACTGACCTTCAGCAAGCTTCCTGACCTCTCTAAGCTTCAGTTTCCTCATATGTAAAATGGAGATATTTATAGCACTCATTTTTAGAGCTGCTGTGAGGATTAAGTGAAAGGATTAGTAAGTACTCAATATGTGGTAGCTATTATTAGGACAGGTATCATCTATCCAGGGCCAGAGGGCACACTGTTCCATGACAAAGAGAAAAGGGAGAACAGCACCCACCTGCCACCTTCTTGGAACATGACCAGTGGGGCTCACTGGACAGGAGGTCCAGGCCCAGGGCTGTTCCCTACGTGCATGCACACATACACACACACCTACACTCAATCCCAAAGCCAAAAGGTCATTAAACGGGTCAAAATAACTTACATACACCCCACTCCCTCCATGCTAACTGGAGACAAATTTAAACATCCAGACAAGTAATAAAAACAAAACAAAAAAAGAAAATGAGTTATCTATAATTCTCCTATTCAAAAGCAGTCAATTCTGGTCTCCTATTCAAAAGCAGTCTCTGGTCTGATGGCTGTGCCTGTGAGCAATGGCTCTTTACCCTAATGGTGGTAGTTGGCTCTGGTGCCCAGCTTTGCCCTTTCCTTTCCAGAATTAGTCACCTTGATCCATGAAGGTCCTTCCTTGGAGGTCTGGGTCCCAGCCATGGGGAGCTTTCATTTAAGCTCTAGGTTCTAAAAATCACAGATTCTCTTCTTTGCCCACTAGCCCTATGGATGAGGGATGCTTCCTACAGCAACTACCTGTGTTAGCCAAAGTTTCCTTTCCAGTTTTCTAATAGCTACTTGACCAGCTTCCTATGTGTAATTGTCTATCTTGGAATAATAGTCATGTTTCTGTATTTTAATCCTAAGCTGATAAAAACATTTTTAAGTCTTTCTATATGGACTGCCAATATGCCTTGTAGCAAAATTTTATTAAGCCTTATTCTCATAAAGTTTCACAGTGCTGAGGGAGCTCTGGTGGTCCAGCGGCAAGAAGCTGTGCTGCAATCCCAAAGACACGCAGTTTGAATCGACCAGATGCTCCGCTGGAGAAAGAGGGGCAATCTCCTACTGTGATAGTCGGATTCGATTCGACAGTACACAAGAAGAGGAAAGTGCTAGTTCTGTATGTTGGGTATAAACCAAAGTAATCAAATCCAATGCCTGAGAGTAAATTTTGGCTCGTGGTAACCTCCCCTGAGTGTAAATGTTGATCTTTCTTACAGAGTCTGGCAGATGTGAACTGCTGACTTTCTGGTCAGCAGGCCAGCACACAGCATACTATGCTAATGGGATCTCATTGTTAATATCTGACTTCCAATGGGTATTAATGAATCCCAGGAGATTAAGAATGCTTTCACTTTGTGGCGATGGGGAGACACCCCCAGAAGGATACATACTGCTTTAGAGGGTTAGTAGGTTATATTAAGTGGGTGTCAAAGCAGAAGAGGATATTAAGTTACAGGTTTACAGTAACTGTGTCCACTGGCTATGGACAACTTCAGCAAACTGCTGAACATGAGTCACAAAACACCTACCTGTATAAAACTTCATCAGGGACGGTACCAACAACTTGGTAGATAGAGGGTGGTTCTCAATCATTTCGAAAAACCTCTGAGTTCGTGGCTGAACAGCAGGATTGGTCATAAACATGACTTCCACCAGTTTGGCCACCAGATATGGATTTCGGATGTAGTTCTGATTGCACAACATCACAACGAGGAACATCACAATATCCTGAGTGCAGGGCTCATAAAGCACCTGAGGAGAGTATCTGAAGAGAGGCAGGAAAGGAAGGGAAGAAATCTTTGAGAAACCAACCTCGGTGAACACTAATGTCATCAAGATAGAAGAAAAATACAAGGAAAATGGGCTTAGGAGCAAAGATAGGGAATTGCCTTCAAGAACTGTGTTTAAATTGATTAGTTTATAACTGGAGGGTTTCAAAACTCACTGGTTGTAGTGTGTTATATTAAGTTATTCTTAAGAAAACAAAGTTCTAATAAGTCACTCGGATAAGTTTCATAAAAGGTTTTCACTATTAAAAAGTCCGCTAAGAAAATATTTGATAGGGTTAATTTTTCTAATAGCAAACATCTGTAGGTAACAGTTTTTAAACTCAAACAACCTCTTTTTAAACTTCTTCTAATTTTGGGATAAAATTCAGAAAAATTTTGGTCCAAAATAAAGAGATGGGTTATTTCTAGTTTTTGGATGTTCACTCAGTTATTTATAAATTGCCTGTGCCTTCTGTTTCCTCAGAAATACAAACTCAACTATTGGAAATTCAATTCCATTTTCATAGTGTACATTATTATCAGCATTGTTAATTCTGCCGCTGTCTTCGAGATATTATTGGAATTGGAATGCTGCTCCAGTTGGATTTATTTTTCCATTCTGGAGGTAGGATCCAGTTAAAGCAGTTACAGAAAATGTTAGGGATTAAAATGGTGGCTTGCAATACCGCTCAATAACATCGTATACACTTGATGTATAATACTGTATTAGAACAATTATGTAATATTTTAAAGGTACTTACTGTACAATAAAAAATAAAAATTCAGCAACATCTTCTACATAAAACTCAGGCAAAGCTGCAAATACCTTGGGGACATCTGAATTTAAAGGCAGTGTTACACTGATAGAGAGAGAAAGAAAAAACACAATTTAAAAGAGTCAATCATAGTACATCATACAACAGGAATTATTTTCCTCCATCACCAGTAAGCATTTTACTTGGGGGGAAGGGATTTCATTCTCTAGCTGTATGAAAATCACACCCAGGAAAGAAGCCACAACCAGGGATCAATAAGGAAGACAGCGAGTCTGTGAAGGAATGACATTGTGTGTGAAATGTTTTTCCTTTTCTTGATTTCCTTAACATTATTAAGGTTAATGCAATAAACAAAACTGGAGGAAGGGAAAAAGGTCATATTGATCATTCTGGGCAACTAAAAGTGAGGCAAAGCTGCATTTTCCAATCCTACAGGGAGCCTGAGTCAGTATCACAGACATTAACGACACAGGGACTTCCTAAGACCCAAGACTGCTTGGAGCCATTTGGCCATCTCTAGATGATGCCAAAGAGAAGAAATTAAACATCTTCTGAGCTCCTTCTCTGAATTTGCTGGGGGTATTCCTGCACCCAGAGCTCAGAGAAGCTAATATTCTATGAACTCCAGCTTTAAATTTCCAATGTAGAATTCCTTGTCTAGCAGTCAAATATCTTTTAATTTTTTTTTTAAAGTACTGTGTCAAAATGGTACTGATGCTCCCTTACTATTATACACTCAAACACTTGTTACAGATTATATACTGATTTCAGAATCTACACAAATGTATTAAGGAAACAGAGAAGTAAAGGGCTCTGGTTTTAGTTATTAACTTCAAAGAACAATAAAGACGACACAGCCCAGTAGACTAGAGGTGAGGACGAGACGAAAGAGCACACTCACTCGGGGTAGGCAGGGTCCAGGATGCGGAGCAGCAGCTGAATGAGAAGGCCATAGAAATTCAGACATCTTCTCAGGAAACTCTCGTCAAGTAAGCCAGCGTCAGCACAGGCCTTGCACCGTACCAGTTTCTGCAGAAGTAGGTATTCATGCCCCACAGATTAGTCAGAGCTAACCTACAGTGTGTTACAGGGCAGGGAAGGGGGCCCACGCTGGGAAATCTATGTTCGAGAGCTTCTAACTGGCTGTCGAGATTTACCTTTTGTCTGAGAAAAATAACAAGCTATGCCATACACACCACTGAGTACAAAGCCTAGCACAGTTAGGCTGAAAGAGGTTGGCTATTACTGTTACATTTAAGTCATCTGCTTTGGCTGAGGAGGCTGGTGGGGGGGGAGGCTTTGGGAGTCAGGGAAGAAGGAAGACAAATCCGAGCCTGAATTCCAGCTTCATCACGTAAAAGTTGCCGGTGGGCAAAACCTTATACCCTGAAAAGGGTTTGTCTATTATTAAATAGAATTTAGATCTTAAACTAAAGTCAGGTCAAATGTCCAAAGATCATTCTAGTGGCAACAGAAAGCACGAGCAATTAACACTTAGCTTCACTAATTAAAACATAACACAAATGCATAAATGTGTTATCTACTCAATCCTTGTACAATTTCAGCCCGCATTTGTATTTAGCTGTAGTGTTTCATAATCAGAAATCCTACTATTAGGTTCTGTGTGATTAACCATTTTAAAAAAAAGAGGGTAAGGGAAAAAGGCTTTCCCACTACCACAAATTCACTGTCAATTACCTGTAAAAGCGTGGCTGGCTGTACTGGAGTGAGTGCGAACGTGTTAGAGGAGCGAAAGTGGGGAGTCTTGCAATAGCCAGGGAAAGGGAGTGAGTTAAACCAAGGACAACAAAGCTAATAACAATGCACGTTATCACTCACATAAGCTCATTACTTTTGAATATTTTGACTTGAGAAATAGTTTTATACAGATATGGAGGAGGTATCAAAAACTGTTAATTAAGTGTACACTTTTATCCTGAGGACAGAATGGGGGAAGAATTACCAAAAAAAGGGGGGGGGGGAGGACACGGAACTCTTCACTCAAGATCACACACAGTTATTATCATCATCATCAGGCTGGTCTCTAATAATTCCAATGAACTGTACAAACCTTAAGCTGAGTTTTGCAGCGTTTCAGCATTTCACGGTGTCTAGTTGCCAGCGGGGAATCTTTCCATTGGCTTTCATTATTTTTCAACTCTTCTACAGTTCTGAAAGCAAAGAATAACAGTTAAATAAAAGACAGCACGCAGCTCTTTGTATCTATTCACCGTGATCATTTGACTGATTCTAGGGCATATATTTTCTTCCCTACTGTTTAGCATCTTTCAAATCAGGATATACCTTAAAATCAATGGCAATCGCAGTTTAATTAGCAACCTTTATGATAGGTTCCCAAGATAATGATGTGTCTTAAAACTGAAGGTGTCTTCCTTATCATTGTTGGGTGTTGGGGAGCTGATTTCAACTCGCAGCAAACCCAAGCGGCAAAGAAGAACTCACTGTCCCGTAGGGTTTTCCAGGCCATATTATTTACAGAAGCAGCTCATGAGGTCTTTATCCCAGGAAGCTACTGGGGGGATTCAAACTGAATACCTATCAGTTAGAAGCTGAGTGCTACCAGGGCTCCCTGATGGTGCCAAAAATCTGATGAAATACAATATATAATATATAATAGAATGCTGGTGGTTATAAACATAATAGAATGTTTGATTTACAGAACCAGGAAGTACTAATTTATGTTGTTTTAAGTCAATTGTAGTAATCAATGTGGTTATTGGCATCAGAAGGGGTTACAAGCAATTGGGACTGTGGGAAACGTTCTGTGAGTGAACTGTCTTGAAAACAGTGAAGATCCAGTTTAGCATTCGAGGATGGAACACTGGTAATCCAATGCAAGATTATTTCTAGGCAATTTTGCACTAGAAACTGTAGCCAGTGCACTGAAGTGTGGAAAAAGCTTAAGGATAGGAAAGGAAAAAAAAAAAAGAATACTGTTGCCATTTACAGACATGATTAAGGAGATGAAAACCTTAAAGAATCTAAAAAGTATTTGAATTAATAAATGCTTTTAGCAAAGTAACTGGCTACAAGGTCAATATATAAAAATCAATTGTATTTCTATAGGCTAGAAGCACACTGTCAGCAAAAAACAAGAAAAATCAAATACCTTACAAATACCTTAGAGCAAAAGTATTAAAGCTACAGAAAACTTCCGTGTTATTTCTTATGGTCCAGTTAACATTAGGAGAGATGGTCTGATGTGTAAATGAATAAATTTACCCAGATGATCCACCATTCTGAATGTAAAAAACTAGGGAGGATAAAAGTGCCGTGAGAACAGGCCTGGTAATTTTATGCCTCACATGAATGACTGTCATAGAAATGCCACTCACAGAGGTACACAGTGAGGTAGACATTGGACAGTTTCCATCACGGAGGGGAAATTCGTCCTCGGTAGACTGAGCACTTATTCTAGATGTGGATCTTCTTGCCTGACTACCTGCTTCTGCCAGCAACATCATTTAAAGAGTCATTAAAAGCCTTATTCACCATCTTCGTGTTCTGGTCAACACTGTTCTTGCTCAAGGGATGCAACATGACAGCAACAGGAATTTCTGTTTATGGGATCGGAAATTTGGCAACGGACACTGGTGATGATTGCACAACATGATTGATGTAATTGGTGGCACTGAATTGTACACCAGAGGAATGCTAAATTGGCAAACACGGTATTACTTTTATGTTTGCAGTGATTATAGAGAAAGAGAGACAAAAAAGAGTGAGGTAATGGGCCCAGGATTCAAAGATTTTAAACTATTATCCAAAAGTGAATGGCTAGTCTAGACACCAGTCCAAAATACAGTTCCTTTAAAGTTGGAATGACAGATTGTGGAGTGTTACAAACAGACTTAAAAGCAAACAGAGCTGTGACACTACTTCTCTCACAGGCAGAGAATACAAATCCTACAGCAAACGGTGGCACTGAAGTGATTATTCTTACTCCAGATACTCTGCTCAAATGATGTTTCTCTTCTGTTCCTACAACTTTTGCTTGTATAGAAATGATGGTACCTGGGGAAAATATTTATATCAAAACCACAATAATGGTACCCATGATTTGGAAATTGAGGTCACCATCTAGCCATACTGAACTCTCTATGACATAGGATAATAGACAAAGAGTTACATGTGGATGGGAGTTACTGTTTCACAGCCCAGACAGGGAAGGGTATGGCTGGCAACCACGATCCTTTCCAGTTCTTCTTGGCAATGCCCTTCCCAGGGGAAAAGTTAATGGAATCCATACTAACCACATATGGAGAGGAACACCAAAGGTTCAGAATACTAAGCAACTGAGGTTGGGGTCACTTTATCAGGTCACAAACTCTGACCAACAGAGGAACACAGACTTGGTGGTTGGGGTATTGTAACACACTGAACTCTACGACAGTAACCTAACATTAACCACGGAACTAGTTGCTTGTTCAAGAGAACAAATAGTAACTGAGGTAACCCCAAGACCAAGTCACCACAGCACATACCTGTTGAGCTCCCTGATGGCCCGAAGTCTGCGGATGTAACGGCGGCAGCTCGGCAGAATCGAGAGGTGGTGGGCGTGCAGTGTGAGAAAGAAGCATTCCGTAGGGAACTTCGGCTCAGCAAATGAAGGATGATCTCCATCTAAGAAAAATGAACATAATCTCCTAAACAAAAATCACTATCACCGGATTAAACTACAGAAAAGAGCATAATCCAGGACAAAAAATTCATTTGCATTTTCAAGGAGATTAAGGATATTTTTTGGAAAGTTGTAACTTAAACTGTATTCTAAGAGATGTATATAGTTGCTGTGAACTTAACTGTATTCTTAGAGGTCTATATAGTTCCTGTGAGCTCCACTGAATCACAAGGCGTTCCACTCCTCCTGGTTAAGTGCTCAGAGAGACGCACATGCACAGTGTCTGGCAGTGTGTCTTTCATGTATTCTATATCACCACTCACACTTCTCAGTACTCACCATCACATTAAATCTGTAAATGGTATATACCTTAGAGACACTGTGGGTTAGGTTCAAGATCACTACAACAAGGTGAATATGGCAATGATGTGAGTTGTACTAATTTCTTGCTTTCCCGCTAGATATAAAAGCTACCTTTATACTATCACTATAGCTTATTAAGTGTGCAGCAGCAATATGAAAAGGTTTGAAATACTGTGAGAATTGCCAAAATGTGACACTGAGACACAGAGTGTCACTATTATAAGTAGTACTGCTGGGGAGCATCTGCAAAAAAATGACTTCTTGCTTTTTGTCCTGCTTACCCCTCAGCTTGGCAGATCTATTCTGAAAAGTGGAGCTCTGGGAATGATAGTATTATCATTTTTTGTCTGGACTGTCAGAATTAATTTTGGATATATTAAACAAATTAACTGTTGTTAGGTGCTGTTGAGTCTCCTGAGACTCATAGAGACCAGCAGTTCCGAACACTGCCCTGTCCTGAGCCAATCTCACTAATTCTGACACACCAACTCCCATTGCCCCAGTTACTCTATCAATCCATTCGTCTGAGGTCTTCCTCTCCTGTGATGTCCCTCCACCCATCCAAGCATGAAGTCCTTCTCCAAAGACCTGTATCTCCAGGCCACATGCTCAAGATATGTGAGACTGAGCTTTAAAAACTTGAATTGCTCCTATTGTACATTGTTCTTGATCACTCTTGGACTCATTTATAGGTAAATAATGGTAACTTAAAATCTTTTATTTAATTCCTATTTGTATTTTCTTTTCCTCCTACAAGTGTATCTTACTTTGTATGATATACAATATAATTTTTCCCAAGCAAAAAGACAGTGATCTCTTGGTAGAATTTAGTTTTGGCCTTTAAACACTTAGAGAAGTTCTTTATTATAAATAACATGTTTAATAAAGTTGCCCCCACTCCTTCATATTTATTTAGCCTCATTCTATAAAATATATGAGTTCATATATTAAAGCAAACACATACTGTCTTTGTTGATGTACTTCATTTCAAAAATCATTATCCATTTCTTTCTCTTTCAGAACTGGTTCAAATCCTTTGATTTTTCTCATTAAATTAGAAAAAAAAGTTTAAACCTTTGACTCTTGTGGAATTTCTTAGACTATGCTGCATGATTCCAAGGTCACACCAAAAGCCACATAAACACCACCAAGTACTGATTGTTTCGATGTTTTCTATCCAGTTGATCAAAATACTGCTACTAACAAGAAATATCTATCCTACGCCATAAATAGTATTTAAAGCCTCCCTGGGGTTGATGGCTATCACTAAGTACCACGCTTTATCACGTGGGGAAAAAAAAAAATTCATCAATCATAGCATCTTTGAAACATATGAAATATTAATGAGAATTTTAATTGGTATAAAGTCTATATAATAATTAATTCAAGGCTATTAACATTGTTGTTTTTTTTTTTTTTTAATTTTTTATTTTTGTGTGTGTGTACGGTCAAATCAGATCTGACTGGTACAGGAGGAGATTGTCCCTTCTTTTCCGGCAGAGCATCTGGTGGATTTGAACTGTGCTCCTCTGGGATTGTAGTTGCAGCTCCTTGCCACTAGGCCATCAGAGCTCCCCAATCATTTTATTTTTTAAACGTATGTTATTTCTATTTGTTCTCTGTATCTGCTTGGGGATAATTGAAATAAAATCTAATTATTACATTTTTATTACATATCTCTGTACCATAAATTCATTGTAAGCAGCACAGTAAAAACCATGCGTGAGGAATTGCTAGCCTCCACATGAGAGACAGTGTTTCAATGACCTATATATATAATAAGTGCCCAATAAATTATAAAAATATATAATAAATGTCTCACTCACAGAGATCAGCCAGCCATTCATTTACATCCTCCATAGTCGCATTTACTCGTGTCTCATCATTGGGAAGAGTAATCCGACACCTTGGGTGGAATATATATGTGGGATCCACTGTCTCTAACTTGATCTTTGTACTTAGTTGCTGCAGCACCCAAAGGAAATTCAGCATAAATCCATCTGTAGATACCAGTCGGTCATCTGTCTGTAAAACATGGCAGAGGAAGAGTATTTAAAATGCTGACTATATGACAGGAAACTGAACACTCATCCATAACCACATCTTAATCAAAGAAGAGGACACATGTCTCATCACCACTGTCATCATAAAGGCAGTTGCTATTGGGTATTAAAAATCTGTGACGCATTCACACATTCTCTCACTAAACTCTCACAATACCTCCTACAGGTCACAGATCCTGCTGTCGACATTTTACAGTGACAGAAACTATGGCTCAGAGAATTTAAGGGACTGTCCACGATCAGGTAAGTGGGAACACAATAAATGTTGCTTCCTTTGTATTTTTTATTTCCCCTCAAAAACATTAAAACAACTAGTTTACCACCTGAGTAATAGTTACTATAACTATTACTATATACTATATAACTAACTACAGTTACCTATAGTGTTACTCATAATAACTCTATGTTATTATCATGCATTAATGACAGAAAAGATATTTTAATAATGATAGTTAACATCAACTCAGTGTTCCCTATATACCAGGCACTAATTTAAGAGGTTTATATGTAGTGACTCCACTGAATTAGGTACCACTACTATATCCACTTAGCAGATGAGAAAACTGAGGCTTGGAGAACTTACTGTTTAAGGTCATTCTGTTAGTATGGTGGAATCACATTTGGAAACCCAAACTGTGTAATAAGACCATGCTCTCAACCACCTCTATGTTTCTTTATTTGCTTTTTAAGAAGTGTTTTATCATTCTAATAACAGAGGAATACAAACTCCACAAAAGCAAGACACATGCCTATATATCACTATATTCCCACCTTCTAGGGTAAAGCCTGGTATGCAATGAATAAATATGAGTTGACTAAATGGAATGAAATAATAAATACAAGTGTTCTGGGGAACCTTACCTGCATCTGTGCTTTCTTCATATTGGCATTGACGATAGCTGCCATGTAACTGAGCGCAGCCTCGCGAGTCTCGCCGTTTAACAAAATACCATGTAGAATCTTGAAAAGCTCTTGCTGAATTTATTTTAGAAGAAAAAAACCATTATTTTAAACACGACTTTTTTTTTTTTAATTCTAAAAACAGCTCACAACCTTCCCACTTCCTCTCTTCCCCCACTTCATTCCTGGAGAGCCGTACTCTAAGGTTAGGGTAAGATACAGTCATATGCAATCGTGTCAGATCATTAGCATAAAAGCAACAGCATTGAGGACAGACTATGGAGCAGGAGGGGGCAAGTAGTTAGTTATAGTTTAACAAAAGGACCTTCGCTGTATTACCCAAGACTGTAATTTCTCTGCTTTATGCTTCAGAATTGAGAACTTCTTAATGTACAATTTGGACAAACAAATCAAAGAGGGGTATAGGCAAAAAGAATTCATTTACTCCCACAGTTTAAATGTCCAGGGTCAAGCTGCAGGGAGATAACACTACACTCAGGATCATACTCCAGCAATGCTATGTACACAGCATGCAGTTGCTGCAACATCAGTGGTGTTCCCATTCTTATCCAACACATGGGTTATTTTCTACAGTTTATCTTGTAGATAATCCTTTAAATTTATTTTTTGAACACTTACCCTTCCCAACTCCAAGTAATGCTGCAGTGATTGGCTAACCACACGAGTGTTTTCCAGGGTAATGGCAGGTCCTGAGAAATATTTTTCCACCACTTTAGCCTGGAAAAAGAAGGGGAGGAAAAAATTAATCAACACATAATATACATTTGGGAAGGAATGAGCACTTAAGAGCTGCAAAGTGCAAATGGCCACTGTACTTACATCGTCTTCTGCAAAGACAGAGAAGCTAAAGAAACCTCCCAAATAAGACAGCCTCTGCAGCTCCCGCCCTGAGCCAGGGCTTAAGGAAGGCGGCAACCACAACGGCAAAGAAGCAACCTGTGTGAAAAATGAAGAAGGCAAGTTGCTGTTATTGTTATGTGTCGTTGAGTTGCTTGGGACTCACAGCAACCCTATATACAACAGCCCTGAAACCTGCTTTATCCTGAGCCAACATTATTGTTTCTGACACACCCACCCTCATTACCCTAGCCACTGAATAAATCCATCTCATTGAGGGTCTTCCTCTCCTATGCTGTCTCTCCACCCTCCCAAACATAATGTCCCTCTCCAAGGTCTGGTTCCTTCTTGCAACATGCCAGGCAAGTATGTCAGACGAAGCCTCAGAATCCTTGCTTCCAAGGAGCAGTCTGGTTTAACCCTCTCCAGGATGAACCTTAGCAGTCCATGGCATATTCAATACTCTCCTCCAGCACCACAGCTCAAAGGCTTCAATTCTCTATCATCCCTAGTCACTGTCCACCTTTCTGATGCATAGCAAAGTGATTGAGAAGATTATTGCCAGAGAGGTGAAAATTTAGTACAGAGTCCTCAACAGCAACCTGTTCATTTAGCTCTTAGACGCCAACACAATGGCTAACGGTTCTTGAAAACACAAAATGCACAAATATGTGAGGACGCCTGCTGGGTAATTCCTTACCTCAGACAGAGGAAAACCCAACTCTTCATTTTTATAAGAAAGAAAAGGCAATTATTATGATTTTAAATATGTTTCTAAATATTCTTTAGGAGTCCTGGGGGGTTGGTGAGTGTGTTATGTGTTGGGCTGCTAGCAGAAAGTCAACAGTCTGAACACACTGGCCACTCCATAGAAGGATGGGCGGGGAAGGGCAGGGCGTCTTCTCCTCCTAAGTTTTCTGTTCACTGAAAATGTGCAAGTCCACAGGCACTTACCAAACTGCACACAGGATGTATCTTCCCAAACTTGGTTTCACAGAGCTCAGCTAATGCCTTAGAGATAAAATCAGAGAAAGTCTGTAAATATATTTCTACTTAAACAGACTGCCATTTGTAGCATCAAGGAATGGCTTTAAATGCTGCTATATGTACACAGGTATTTCCTTCAAAAATAATATCTCTATTGACTTTTCTGATTATAAATTAAGCATGCATAGTAAAAACAATCATAATACAAAATAAAAGTCACTCATAAACTGTCCTCCCGGAGGTAATTTCTATTAATATTTAATAGTTTTCCAGGTATCCTGTTGGTGCATATGCACATCTAGATGAAAGTATATATTATTTAAAATAATTTTGGGTGGGTTTTTTTAAAATTATCCTCTTTTTATGTCAAAGAAGTGATTTGCTTCACATACGTTAGATGGCTAGCACTACTAGTAGTAGACCTGATTCTAAATAATCAATGCTTCCATGGTAGTTAGGTCCCACAGAGAGGAAGCAATCCTTCATTTGTGGTTGGTCTAAGTGCCTTAAATAGCAAAGCAAATCTGCATTTGCCGAAAAAAGCCTGCATGTAAGGTGCAGAGAGCCTCAGGAAACTGGGGAGATGAAAAGAGTTACTGAGATTTTTTTTTCTGTAAAAAATCACTTCATAAAAAGAAAACTATATGGCTTTCCTTATTAAAACTCTGCCTTTTTACTTTGCATTCCTTTTTGCTATTTTTTTTTAATATCACTTCAAATGTGATGTGCTGGTGACTAAGAATCAAAAGTATACTGCCAATAATGGCCCTTTTTCCATAAACGACTACAGCAAAGCACATGTGAACAATCACGCCACTAGCTCCTCCTGTCTAGAACACTGGGTGGGTGGGATATGCATTGGGCTGCTAACTGTCTTCACTGAGGCATTCACTGCACAGCAAACACTCTGCATGGCCAAGACAAAGAGTTCATGTTTTAAATGTGAAAACAAGGTGGAGCATGGGTCTGAAAGAAAAGTGTATGTTAAAATAATCTGCAAACCACCCTCCCAGTTCTATTCAATGGGTTTAAAAAAAGACAAAAGTTTTACCATAAGTGGATATTTAAAGTAGTCACTATCAAGGGAGCATTCTTTGGCAGCAAGAGCCAGGCCTTGTAAAATGGGGATAAAGATCTAGAAGAAAGAAAACAAACACAAAATCAGATATGTAAGTTTACGAAATGTCACATGTGAGAAGCATGTCAAATACAGTGATGACTCTCAAAGTCCAGCTAACCATCCCTCCAGAAAAGTCTTTTTTTTTTGCATACAAAGGAGTCTAGAATTCAGCCAAAGGAGATCTGACAATGTAATGGTTCCTTGGCTGCTAACTGAAAAGTCTGGACGTTTTAACCTACCCAGAGGCTCCAGGTGAGAAAGACTTAGCAACCTGCTCTCATAAAAATCAGACTAGAAAACCCTATGGGTCAGATCGATTGTGTTACATTGGTTCACTATAACCAGGAGGAACCTTAACAGCATCAAGCAACAGCAGTAACAACATAAACCAGTCATACAACATAGACATATCCTTGGATATACAATATAGACATGCAATATCAACCCTAAAATAATGTAGCAGTGTTCTCCAGCTATAAGAAGATTCTGTTACATCACAGCCTCTGAGGAAATTGTCCAACTCCCAGTGATTCAATAAGAACTCACATCTTTAGAGCCTACTGTAGAGCCTTCCAAGGACTTCACTTGGTCTCACATCGCAACAACTAACACGTTTTTTATTATCAAGCACTTATAATCTGTACAAGAATGACACTAAATGTTCTAATACCTTCTAAGCTCTATTAAGATTAAAAAAGATCCTTAATATTAACTAGTTGCTACTGGTTCACCTCTATGTAATTCTTAGCTTAAGAACAAAGAAAACAAACAAAAAGAACAAAGAAAATACACAGTATTATTGCATTAACAGATAGCATTATTGCATTAACCTTGATTAAAAAATACCGAAGAGAAAGGTGGTAAATGCTGAAATGGAGAAAACAAAAATCTAGTCAGAATGACTAACCTCCACACTGCAGTCAATACAATCACTTAAATTTGATTGTAGAGTTTACCACTAACACTGATGCAAGATTAGCTAAGCACAGCTTATCATCAAATCTTACAAAGCACTGTCTGAAGATGGAAACAACAGCTGACTATCTGATATCCAACAAGATGTAGAAGGACTGTTCTCTAAAGCCATTTCATCCCACTGTACTAAATCTTCACCATTTAAAAAGCACGGTACAGAGAAAGGGGCTCTGGATGATGACAAGGTGTCTGTGTGGTGTCTTAAGATATGGTCATTCTGGAAGAGCTCTTCCTAGTATGTGAGTCTGACAATCAGGGTAGAAATAATGTGCTTTCATAAGCTAGCTAAAAATGGAGCAGCAACACTCAGGTGCAGGGATGGGAAATGTCAAAACTGCCGTTAAGAGAAGGAAATTAAATCAAAACAAAACCACTTTCTGGAGAGACCCAAAAGAACTGGACATTCAGAAAAGAAAAGAAAAACCTTTGCGCATTTTCTTCAGATATACTATAAACTAAAATTTCCTCTTTATTCCCCCCAACAGTTATCCTCTTTTGCAAATAGAGTTTAATTTATAATATAGTCACAGTATTATTTAGCAACCACAGATTTTTCAAATTGTCAACTATTACACTATTTACAAGACATACATATTTTAAAACTATTTTCAAATTAGCATCTCACAGCACTAGAAATTCCACTTACTAATTATTGGCCTATTTATACATAAACACTTTTCAAACATTAAAAAGAAGTTGAAATGTCAACAAAAAGTTAATATGTCACATTTTAGCTCTTTTTAGATAAAAAGCTACAATGCTAGTTTTCAATGTACCAGCTTTATTTTACTCATTATTTTCTAGATAAAACACATAATAAAAAACAATAATCTTTGGACACGGAGAAGCAGAAAAGGAGTCAGAACTTTTCAAGTGAAAATAAACCGGTCTTTTTATAACCCCACTGTGTAAGTTTACGTCTCAATTAGGAATAATATTCTCCTTTCAGCTGAAATTTTCTTTTCACAGAACCAGAGAATTAATTTTCACTATGTCTCTCCTGAAAAATTCTCATCCTCCTATATGGTATCTCCTGTTGTTCTTATATTATAAGCTCCCTAAAGACAGGAATTATGCGTAACTTTTTTTTTTTAACTTTTCTAATTTTTATTTTATTTTGTTGGGGTTTTTTTTGCATTTTTTTCTTACTAACTAAAGTTTTTAATAGAGACACCATATTACTCAACACTTGATTGATAAATTGACATGGGCAAATGATTTAGACACACAACTATCAATGTGATTGCCTCTACAAAGGACTCTCAGACAGACCTTCTCGCTGAATAAATATGTGCATGTTCAAACTGAAAAACAGGGAAGTTGCTCTGTCAATCTATGGTGTAAATCTCCCACAGTACTTGAGCTAAAAGTGGCAGTGGCCAACACACAAAGTCGTACCTGTTTGAACACTTCTTCATCTTGGTGCGTTGTTCTCACCAGCTCCTGAATGAAGCCATACGGGAGATTCCGACACAGCATATATGGCACCAAGAAGGACGGCTGCTGCATGGACCTGTGGACACATGAAAATCAAGGGCTGTGATCATGGCCACTTAACAGCACATGACAACATACCAACCAATGAGGTGTCAACATGAGTGGCAAGAGTTCAGCCAAGAGTCTGTTTTTAGGACTCCCAAAAATATTCTCCACAATAACGTTAAACAATTTTCCTTTTCTGTAACAATAACTTTTTTACATTTTCAATGAGAGCTCTTATATAGGAGACGTCAAAGAGTACATATAATCTAAATATATTACTGTTTTCAAAAATAAACTCAAATTCATTGTCACTGAGTCGAAACCAACTCAAAGCTGGTTTCTGAAACTGTAAAATAAACCACACTGGACAAGACTGTCCATCTTTCTTCCTTGGAATTTCTGGCAGATTTGAACCTCTAGAATCAGCAGCACAACTGGGCATGAACTACACTGCCATAACCTTCATTGAAAATGTGTTTTTAAAAAACCAAAGCATGACATCTTTCATTTACTTATTTATGCCTCATTTCATCTGAAAGAAGACTTGCAAGCATTAAGGAATTCTTAAAACTCTTACAAATTTTTATTTTAGTTCTTGAGACGTGTATTGTTTCTTTCTTTAAAAAAATTTTAAAAATATGTGGTCAAAACATCAAAAATCATATAAAAATACTTGCCTGGATAAACTTTAAATGGTTTTCCCCCCCCCTTGAGATATTGTTGGATAAAAGAAAACTGTATCAACAAACATTCTTTATTAAACTTGAAACTCTTCAGAAACAAAGAAATAATGTAGCACTTTGAGTGATTCCCTAATTACCTGTTCTTGCACTACTTATTACTAAATAACAAAAACTGTAAAATATAAAGTAAGTAGTGACTCACACATTTTATCAAATAGTTTCTCAGATTTCAAGCAGTTACTCTTAAATCACTTATTTTCTGCCTTCTTTATCTCAATAAAGGATGAAAATGCTTAAAACCTACTTACTTGGAATTGAGTCTAATTTCTTTTTCAAAATATGATTTACACTACTGTTAGGAGACAATGAGAAGGAAAGAGCACTGGCATTAGCCAGAATCACTTTTATATTGAAGATAGAACTGGACCGATGATCTAGTCACACACTTCCATATCACAGGGTACAGCTGATGCTCCCTGAGAAGAACCCCATTCTGCTAACACCAAGCACCTGATGCTGCTTCTTACCTTGGCTGTGTTAGGGAGCCTTGTAGTACTAATGCAGTATGGGAAATGCACTGTGAGCGGATGTTGCTCAGAAGTTGGCTGACGGCTGGCTGGCTGCACATCTGAAAAAGATATAGCTGGAGGTTAGGACTACATGAAACAAAAGCATTCCATACTGTGGAAAACTGGTAATTGGCAGAACATATTTTCAGAAAAAGGCATGTTTTCCAACTTCTTTATCATAATGAAACTATGGAGCAGTATAACCCAAGTATGCTGCCTCCACTAAAATACATGGTCAAAGAAAGAAGCACAGGCCTGAGGTGGTCATTCAGGAACTTCGGCGATGTAGCCTCCATGATCTTGATTCTGCTAGGGTTCAGAGTAAGAAGCCCCCCAGAGCCCCTCAAAAATATGAAACTAACAGGTGGCAAACTGGATTCATTCTTAGTGTAAAAGTAGAACCAGAAAATGAAATAGAAAACAACTATGAGATGCTATCAAAGCAACAATAACAAAGTTCAACAGCCAACAATTGCTGGTGAGATTGTGAAGAGAATGGAATTCTTATTTAATTTATTGCTGGTGGGAATTTTAAATGGTACAGCCACTATGAGAGGCAGTCTGGCAATTTCTCCAGAAGTTGGAAATAGAAATACCATTCGACCCAGCAATCCTACTAATGGGAATATACAGTAAAGAAACCATAGCCATGACTCAGATGTATGCACATCCATATTTACTGCTACCTTATTCACAATAATAAATAGATGGAAACAAATTAAGTGCCCATCAACAAACGAATGGCTAGAAAACTATGGTACATTCACATAATGTATTATCACATAGCACTGAAAAACAATTAACGCCTAACCCATTATACAACATTGGGGAACTTGGAGGACATTATGTTGAGCGAAATATCTCCGTCTCACAAAAGGACAAAGACTGCATAACACTGCTCTTATAAAATAGGACAGACATGAGGGGCTTGGGGAGAGAATGGAAAAAGAGGAGGCAGATAATGAACACTGCAGTAGAACAGATGAGGGGAAGAACAGGCAGAAAGGAATATATGATTAGGCATTTTATGTATGAAAATAATCTGGAACAAGAGATACACTGTGGGGTGGGCTGGGGGAGAGTAAGAAGAAAATGTGCAACAAAGTATAAAAATTAATAAAATAAAAATGAAAAAGAAAATGAAATAGAAAAGAGAAAAGAAGAGAGCCGGTATGAAATACTAAACAAAGTAGAGCTTCCTGGATTTAATCTCAGTGAGGAACACCTTCTTATTCACAAGATGGAAAAGAGAACAGCTATCTTATACTGGGTTGACTGAATGCCCAGGAGAGTTCATGTATACCTTGCCCAAAGCTTCATATGCTAAGATGTTCTATAAATGTTGATTATTATTATTTTAATTACTATAATAGACTATTAGATGAGATCAGGGCTATTCACTGTACTTGTTCACAATATGATAGTTAAAAGATGTGAGTTCCTATCTTTGTCCTGCTACTTCTTCTTCCCAAAAGAATGTAAGTACAGGGATATGTATTTTGTCTACTGATATACTCAAGTGTCTGGTACAGTGCCTGGCACATACATCCATACCTTACAGACAAAAGAGTTCTGTTCCAGATCACTGCAACAAAGCAAATATTTCATAACCAGTCACACGAGGTTTTGGGTTTTTTTTTGTTTGTTTCCCAGTGCAGACAAAGCTATGTTTACACTATATACTGTAGTCTATTATAGTGCACTCTGATTACAAAGGAAACAGACATTATGCTGAAAAAGGCAGAGTTCAGGGAAAGAGAGGATCCTCAAGGAGGCCGACACAGTGACTACTACAATGGGCTTGAGCAGGACAGAGATCGTGAGGCTGGTACAGGACAGGGCAGGGTTCAGATCTGCAGACACAGGATCGCTGTGAGTCGTAGTCATAGTTGACTCAAAGCATTAGGAAAAAGTTTGAAAACCTGTGAAAATGACTGAAATGTGACACAGAGCAGAGAGGCACAGTGAGCACGTGCTGTTGGGAAAATGGCAGTTGTAGATTTAGTCCATGTATAGTTGCTACACATCTTTAAAATGCAGTAATGTAAAAATGTAAAAAATGCAGTATTTAAAAAAATGTAATAAAACCAGGTATGCCTGTAGTTGATAAGCAATAATATCTACTGGCTGACTAAGTGAAACAAATATTCTTTAGGTCTTGGATGATTATCCAACAAATGCCCATTAAAAAAAAAATTTATTACATATTACCTTTGGTGCTTTTTTTTCCTCTATTCCAACTCGGTCAAAGCACTCAATGAGGTAGTTCAGCATATCTGTCTCCTTGCAAGTTTCAATGGTGAAATGGTCACTGTAGGAATCCCAGGTATTAGCCCCACCAGTGGCTCCGAAACTTTGGAAGGAAAAGATGAGAAGAAAGTTAAAAAAAAATAAGTAAATAAAATTATAAAGATTCTTATTATTTCTTGATTTCTTTTGGACACATTTCTGCAGCAGAAAGCCTGTTAGGTCCCTGCACCCACCATCAAGCACAAACACTCATGCAGCCAAGATTGAAGCTGGTTGCCTATCTCACCTGTCGCAAATGCAACGTTACTTCTTAGCAGGTATTTTATGGATTGAAAAAGAAAACATGATCAGAAACGCAGTACCACATCTTATGGAGGATCAAAACTGACCGAGTCACTCAGAGAGACTTCTAAAGTTGATGAGGCTGCTGTTGTAGTCAAATTCTTTTGGAATAAAGTTATAGAGTAATGAAACAAAAACTTTTTTTTATCCTAATGACAAGTAGTACGCTACTCAAGTCTTTATCTAGGCAAACAATCTGTTACCTACATATTACCACATGAATTTTTAGAAAGCCTTTATCTGGGATGCCTCTAGCTTATTTGTAAAGAAGGTTAAATGAAATAATGTGGAGGTGATTTGTAAGCAGGACACACTATAAAGCACCGGTATTAGTCTGAACTATTATTTGAGATAAAAATAAATATAATCACATAGTTAGAGAGAAGGAAATGAAGCAAAGTTAAGATCAACTCCCTAAGTCACACATCAAATGTGATATTAACTCACAAATTGACTTGATATACACAAAAGATATGAAGAAATTACTCATGTCACATGCTAAGGCAAGCGATTTTGAAATGAAGAGGAAATAGAAAAATAATCAACTTAACCACAAGAACAAAAATCCCATCTAAAAGATGACAACGGATAGGAAGACTAAAAGGGACTTGAGAGACAAATCCCTGTTTCAACCTGGGAGGCAGCTATTAACGGTGTTACACCAATGAGGTTCTCGGTGTGTGTGAGAGAGAGAGAAAAAGAGAGAGATACACCTAGAAATGAAACTACAATAATAAAAGTACTTCAGTGAGGAGGATTAAAAACAATGCCAAACAGTGTTAAATCAAAGGCTTTCAGTCCACAGTCTGGGAAATTTGAATTCTGACAAGCTAGTAAATTGGTCTGAGGTTCCTTAGTGGTTCAAACAGCTGTGCTTTCAGCTGCAAATTGAAAAGGTGGTAGTTTGTGTCCACACACAGGTGAGCTGGAAGAAAAGTCTGGTGGCCTGTATAAGATTACAGCTAAGAAAACATTATGAAGCGGTTCTACTCTGTAACACATGGACGGCCAGGGGTCAAATGGACTCACCAACAGCATATTTATAGCACACAGGTCTCTTCAGACGGAAGGCAGAAGACTGAGCTAGACAGACTCAAAGGCAAGTTCCTGCTGACTGAGCTGGTAAACCACTGACTATCACTAGGCCGCCAGATCTCCTTAGATAAGTGAGGAACCCTCAAAAACAGAGACAAAACTTGAATTTTTACAACTTATTTGTTATATCCTCAATCACTAGGGGATTGACATAAAAAAGGTAAGAACTGTAATAAGGTGTAAAAAATGACAAAAATAAAAACAAAATTGAAAAACCCAACAAGTGAGGGGAATTCCCAAAGGCAGAAAGGAAGGAAAAGTCGTATCTGCTTTGACTGCAGCAGTTAGGATCAGCGGATCTGCTGGACCTGCCCCTGTTCTGATGCTTCGTTGGCTTAGCGATCACATTCACTGCACAGCACGAAGGCAAACATTGCTAATACAGGCTGTACCTATATATAATTAATGGATGTTTAACTCTGAGCAGGTCTCTGAGATAACATGAAATCACATCTTCTTTATGCTTAAAATGACAATGTTAAACTGTTTCCCTGACATTAAGCCACACATTATTATATTTCATTCTGAAATGAAAAAGTCCTCTTCAATCTGATGTCTGCAGGTCCCTGTCAGCTCCAGTGAACCTGTCTGATACATGTAGCATTTATGTGAACACAGTAGGTCTGGATAGTGCAGCAGTACATTGCATTTAATCTTAACTGAGAGTGAAGCTTCACTCTCACTTGGAATGTCTTCACAGATACACCACGAACGCATGACCCATGGGAATGTATGCTTAAGACTGTTTGTCTCAAACCAGGCCATGCAGTGAGAGAGGTGCAGAACGGACCTACAGAATTTCAAAAGAGGCTGGGGTATTTCGGTAACTAGTCACGCACCAAACCACATTTCCAGCTGATTTTAAGACAAGAGGAAAACATAAAAGTTCTATCAAGTAGGAAATGTGGCATAAACCCCAGCATTCTTCAACATGATTCACAATTACAAGGTCAATCCTAAAGGGGATAAAGTAGAATATGAATGGAAATAGAAAAAGCAGTCATGTGGGAATGGCCAGTTCCACAGAGAAGGATCTTCAGAGGCAAAGAGGAAGGACTGGGCTCAAATTTTGAGTATAACTAATTAAAAAGAGAATGACAACCATATGCATAAATTTACGTTAATAGAAAGATTTAAAATGTTTAAAATAATAGTGAAAATTTTTCCTAAAAAAAAAAAAAATAGAAATGTGTATTTTAACAACTAGGACATTCTACGATCTTGGAAATAAGTCACATTAATAAGTTACAAGTCTCAAAAGCAACCAAAAAATTATACTTTTTTAGACAATGTGTGACCATTTTCTGTTAACTGTATCAGCAGTTGAGTTTTCTGGATATAATTTCTCAAGGATTTCAAACAGTTTGGCTCAAATCCCCTGCTGAGAATCTGTATTTCTATGCCAGATACACAGCACCAGAATCTGTAGTTTAACAAAAGTTGCAGGTGGTTGGTTCCTAGTGACCTCAAGGTTATTCATATATATGTGTCTGTGTGTGTGTGTGTGTGTGTGTGTGTATTCTTTTGGATACTTTTTCAGAATCTATACATTTCTTTTTAAATTATTATTACACTGGTTTATTTACAAAACGTGTATACATTGTTTTTCACAAGAATCTATACATAACAAAATCGTGTCAACTGACTGGAATGCGATGTTGTCCGCAAGGAGCAAAATGCTGGTACCTGCAATTATGCTAGTAAGCATATGTACAAGTACCTGGGGGTGAACTAATGAGTAAGGAACAAAACCAAACCAAAACAAGCCAATTCCAGGTCACCAGGCCTTTCTTCTCTCTGGGTTTCCCATGTCCCTGTCCTTTCCTATTGCTGGTTTTGGGCAAAAGTTATGATTTTGGTCTTTAATAGTGAGCTAATAATAAACACATTCCTACAAGGTGATTTGTTTATTTTATAGGGCTGTCTAATAGCTGGCTGCAACATGGCCCTAGGAGTGTCTTGATTTTCAAGTTAGAAGATGTCTATGGCAATTATTTTTCTACTTAGTCACAGAGGTTCCTCCAGTCTCACTCAAACAGAATTCTGGTGGTTTTTTCCTTTTGAAGCTATATTTTGTTGTGCATTTTTTCACTACCCTAACTGTGACCTTCAATTGTAGTCTTAGGTGGTTAGGAGATATAGCCAGGGACCCTCTAGTTCTGCTCTCAGGTTGCACAAGGCTATTGTTTATGTTCGTATAAGTGTGTTCTTCCATATTCTTCTGAACACTGTCAATGAAGTGTACCCAACTCCCACTGCAATATTTATAGCCCAGAGTTATTTTTGAACAGTGTTAGGCACAAATACCAGCTCAGCCCAGAGGAAACTCCCATTTAAGAGCTCAATTATAAGACAATGAGTCAGCGGATTAGTAGAAAGGTGTTATTATAATATCTTGCTCAAAGTCACCTAGAAAATCCAATGTGTCTTCTTCATTAGGTTCTCAGGCAGGAACCTTCTGCAACATCATGAATTAGGTTTTGGCCTTTGGCTGTCACTCCAAAGGTTGTCTAGCGAATTGAGTCTAGCTTCGCTAAACTCAAGGAGGTACTTAGCTAGACTGAAGGGAAGATGTGAAGGCAGAATCACGATTATACTGACACGTCTGAGCCCATCTGCTCTTCAGGGGAATGCTCAGATGAAGCCACACAAACTCTGCTCAGCGGCTCTGCCATTCTTAAACAGCAGCAACCCATGCAACTGTTCGTAAGACAATATGCCTTGCCAGGTTACACACTGCTCAGCTTGCAAGCTCACGTAAACACTCTACTCTCTCAGCAGATATGTGGTTCCTCACTCTAGGTCTTAACGGTGGATGTCCTTAATGATGACTGACTTATTCTGGTGGATGATAGTAGTTACATTTACCTTAAACTTACCAAGCAATACTGATAAAAATTTTTTTTGGTGCCACTTTACCCCCATGATGAAGTCCTAGCCCTTGACCACATGCAAGTTCCTCACAGCTTGAGTTTCTAGCCCTCCTCACCTGACCCAGCCTGTCTGAATTCAGAGCACACGCCTACGAGGGCTTACAGAAGTTAGTTCCTAAGCACCAGCTGCACATGCAAGGGGTAAGACTCCATTCCTCTGATACCTGGACCCAAACTGGACACAAGAAAAATCATCACCACCACCACCACCTTCATCATCATCATCATCACCATCATCATCTTCTTCATCTTCGTCATCACTACTGTCTCCAGAAAGTGCGAGGAAGAGGAAGGAGAAAGGGTTGTCGTACATACTACCACAACAAAAGCAGAAAAGGTCATCAGGGAACAAGAGAAAAACAAGAGTGGTGGAAGTCTCTGCAAATATTATCCTTTTAAATAAATCTTATGCTAAAATCTCTGCCTAACAGACATGCAAGAAAAAAATTCACCTCACTTACCGAAACTTTAAAGTACATTTGAGAGGGGGGGTGGGGAGGAAAGGCAGGATGAATAGAACTCCGATACTGCTTCCTTCAGATACCAAAATTTCACAACAGCAAAAATCAAAATATGAGGCAGACGGAGGCACTGCTCCAGGCCCTGTCACTATTAGGGGCATCAATGGGGGTAAGAGACACCAGGATCAGATTTATTCTCTCAACCCCTTGGTCTGCAACATTTCAACAAAAGTCAATCCAAAATGGTCTGTGAACTCCAACTCTCAAAATACAACAATGACTATAGTCTCTGAAATTCACTTACAGCGAGGAATGACATGTGAACTAGATTTCCAAATCTAATTCATTTTTGCTTTCCTCCATTCAGAAGAAGGAAGATGGAGAAGGAAAGGAAGCAAATAATTGACCATCCAGCAGCAGATGCATTCTGATGTTATCAAAGCCTGGCAGGGAAGCATGGCCTGAGGCAGAACCTGCCCAACTAGTGAGTCACAAGGTTAATAACCCAGAACAGACAAAACCAGGTAACCAGTTCCTCCAAACTGTTAATCTCCTTCAACTGCACTGCAAACACTCACACATTCTGTGGCTGAATAAATACCTAGGAGAAATCCTTAGGGAGGAGGGACGTCTGCTCACAGCGCTGGGGGAGGTGGACAGTACAGGCGTACCCACCATGGTGGGTCTCTGTTGGGAAGAGCTGGTGGGCACTGCTTGTGGGCTACTACCCAGGATGTGCAGGCTCGGTGAGCTAGACAGAATGGAAGTGCCCGAGGACCGTGGGCTAGGAGAAGCTGAAGAGCCCCCGAGGTGGGTGACTGTGTAGGGGTGATACCGCGGAGAGGAGGGCTGGCTCCCAGCAGTAGTTCCGGAAGCCACGCTAAAAGGACTGAGGGAAATGGAAGGCACAGCCATCTGACTGGCTGCGCGGGAAGACGAGGGGGTAGGTGGGCTCATCACTGGAACAGAGCTCCAGAAACTGGCACTGGGAGCAGGACTAGTTTCATAGAGGCTAAATTAATTGAGAAAAGGAAGAAAGAAGAGAAAAGAGAAGAAAAAGGTTGAGAAAAACATGAGGTAAAATAACTCTTATGGATAATATCAAGCTTTTGGAGAACAGTATAATAACATTATCTCTAAGAGTTCACATGTATAGATAGAGACAACAACTAGACAATTAGAAATTCTGTATTAATCTGTAGGCTACACATATATGTGATAAAGCCCTCTGTCCAGAGCATAATGTACTGTGTACACGCATTTTGTCTTAAATATAATTTACCAACAGTGTCACCATGGAAAACCAACAAAAACCAATTTAGAAAAGATAATACCATCTTCAATGAAAAAATACATGACCCAAATGTGAAGCAAGCCATAACCTACAGGATATGGGCCTGCAAAGAAACTCCTCCTCCTCCTCCTCCCGCATACCTCATGGCTGTTTGACACCACTGGATGTGCGAAGGCAACACCACTGACCTAGACAAAGAGCTGGCACTGAAGTAACCCATGTTGCAGAACATGGGGCTCATTCCTGGGTTGGAGCTGGCATTCAGCAGGAGATTTCTGTCTGGTGACCGAGCTGCTGCTGCAATTGGCTGTGAGGTTGCTGTCAGACTGGCAAATGGGTTTTCATCTCTAGTCTGAGTGGACATCATTAGCACTTCCATTAAAATCTGGCCAATCAAGTCCTTAAAATCAGAGAACACTGTAAGAAAGGCAAAACACAGAAGATTATTACACATGGTTCTTCACTTGTACAGCCCTCAAATACGCCAAATCGAATTAGGTGTTCTATATGGTCTCCTGGGCCACATCTCCTTTGGTAGACAGGGAAGAATGTAGACAGACATATGTACAGAAAGAGTATTAGTGGAAAAACTAGTAAAATTCAATGAAGTCTAGAGTTTAGTTAATGTTTATACTTAATATTAACTCTCTTTCTCCAGTGGAGCAGCTGGTGGATTCGAACTGTGTGCCTTCAGGTTAGTAGTAGTGCAGCTCCTTAGCACTAGATCACTAGAGCTCCCTGTTAATACTAAAATTTTGATCTTAATATTTTTCCTATTGATAAAGATGCAATGGATGCTAGCATTAGGGAAAAACTAGGTGAAGTATATATGGGAATTCTCCACTCTTTGGAACTGAAAAGATTTAAAATTAGCCTGAAAAAGTTTATTTAAAATAAAATTAGTCACTGTTAGAAAATCTTTTTTGCTCAATTCTTGGCACCAGCAGCCAGGAAATTAAAAGACGTATTGCAATGGGAAAGTCTGCTGTAAGGGGCATCTCCAAAGTACTTAAGAGCAATAGTATCTCTCTTGGTCTGAAACATTACATAAACATTTTATTGTGGAAAAAAAAAAGAAAACCTTTTTTGCTATTTGTGTTGCGTACATACACTAGAATATCTTTTTCTATGTGCACGCGTGTGTGCGCAAACACATGACAACACAGAACAGGGCAAGGTTTTGATGTACTGTCCATAGGGTCCTATGAGGTCCTTTATGGCATCTAACAAAATAATATAAACTGATAAATAGAAGCTACTTCCAACTATGTTGTTATGTACTGTCAAGTACAACTCACAGTCACCCTATCTTGTGCCATCCTCATCAGCTCTGATATACTTGTGCCCACTGTTCAGTCACTATGCCAATTCACCTCATTGAGGGTCTTCCTCTCACTGACCCTCTGCCCTTCTAAACATGATGTCCCTTTCATCTGGTGCTTCCTAACAACAGGCCTAAAGTATGTAAGACAAAGATTCACCATCCTCACCATTTCTAACTACAAAGGCAGTCTGTCAACAGATGAGAGAGAAAATTGTTTAAAAGGGATATGTGATTAAGTTATTGTCATGACAGGAGTCCAGAACGAAAGCTGCACAGTGGAGTGGACTTGGGGGAAGGGACTGTATAACAATGAAAGAGTGTACTGGGGGGAGGCGCGGGATGGAGGTTGGTGGGGAGAAAAGTGCAACAATGAATGAATGGAAATCCAAAGTCTCTGTAAATTTTCATTTATGTAGTTAAAAAAAAATCCATGGAAAGGAAAAATGTGGCCAAACATCAATGTCCTCAGAAGAAACATCACCAAGAAAGCCTCTAAAACAAACTAGAGGAATGTGGACAACGGAAAATGACAGATCTTAGAGCAGCACACTCTCTCTCTTAAGTATTATTACATAAGCAAGACTCTCGGGGCGCAATTCCTACCTTCTTTTGGGTTCTGCTTAAATTGTGCAGAAAGAGAAGAAAGAAAGATGACATCTCTATCCCGATCCTTCCAAGAGACACGGAAGATCTTACAGACCAGCTGTAAGGCCTGTTCTTCAGAAACCTCAGAACCGGAAGCAGGCTCCTGGTGACGAAGAAGATTTAGGGGTGAGTTTCATGTTGTAGGGGTTAGACATTTTTAAACAGTAAGACACTTTTTTTATATATATTTTTTCTGCTGAACTAGAAAGCAAGCTACTGAATCCATTTTAATGAAAACAAACACCTAAAAAAGTCATTGATTTATCAAGTTCAGAATACCCACAGCCATTTAAATAGTATGCGTCGAAGCAGTAGCACATTAAATAAGCTGGAAATTAATCAGCCCTACGGAGTTCATGAAGTCTTCTATGTAGTCACCTCTGGTAATATATGCCATACAAAACCTTAGCACACATCCAAAACATTTAAAGGGAAGACAATACTTTTGCATGGTGTCTGGCTGTGTAAATTACAGACAAAAGAACACAGTATTCAGCCATGCCAAACAGTAAGACACTTTAAGACAACAAAACCCAGTCGATTTCAAGCAGCAGCAACCTTGTAGCTCAGAGCAAAATTGCTCCATGAGATTTCTGAGGTTGTAAAGCTTTGGGCAGCAGCAGACTAATTCATCTTTCTTGCAAAGAGAAGATGATCAGCTCAGACCACCAAGCTTTTAGTCAGAAACCTAACACTTTGCCAACTACACCACCAGGGCTCCTCGACACTTCAACAGAAATGCTATTTTCATTTAATCCAATCATTAATTTAAATGCCAAAAATACAACTTTATTTGGCAAGCTCTGGTGGCCTGGTGACAGGAAGCTGTGCTGCACTCCCAAAGGCGTACAATTCAAATCCGCCAGATGCTCTGCTGGAGAAGGAGGGACAATCTCCTCCCGTACCAGTCAGATTCGATTTTACGATGTACACACACACACGCACACACACTTAAAAATAAAACTATTCACTGAAGGAAAAGTAAACTTGCTACTATGACATTATAGCTGCAGCATGTTTCATCAGTTTCCAATAAAATCTGTGGGTGACTATGAAAAGGTAATAATACTGCAAGGCATTACCAAGGAAGAACAACACTAAGGAGGGAGATGTAATTATTTATTTACTTTTCTAAACCCTAAGAGCTACGGATAACATTTTTGTTGCTGTTGTGCACCATCGAGTAGAATCCAACTGGCAGAGGAGGAGATTGCCTCTCCTCCAGTGGAGCATCTGGCGGATTTGAACTGCACGCCTTTGGGACTGCAGCACAGCTTCTTGCCACTAAGCCACCATAGCTCCCTGAGGGGAATATTTTAAATACAGAACAAAAGGAATATTCCTCCAGAACTGTCCTGAACATTATATACTAAAAGTATACACTAAAAGAATTAAAATAAAGATATATTTTGTTTTACTGTATTTTGTAGATATACTTTGGGGTTTTTTGATTTGTTTTTCCGTTCACAAATGAAAGGCTATTGATGCTACTTTTTTACTAGCATGTGCCCAGTGCATGTTGCCATTCACATTTGGGTAATTCTCACAATAGTTTACGTTTTTTTTTATAATGATATGGTACACTTAATAGAGCACAGTGCATTGCAGACAGAATTTTTTATGCACTAGAAAATCAAAACATCACATGACTTGCTTTTCCAGTGGCCTGGAACCTACCCAGTCTACTGATATATGCTTCCACAGGAAAATAAAGTATTACACCACTAGGAGGCAGTACTTAGATTTTTAATAATCATCAATTCGTTACTAAAGAATTCTTAATGCCTTACTGAATACAAAGCAATTCAATGACCTGTATTAATATAAATCAGGACAAAAGAAAGCTCTTCCCCCCTCCCCCCAAATGTAAGGAACTAAATTTGGATGATAATACAATAAATATACAGTCTTTTCAGAAAGCCTCTATTTACTATTAGATTCTACATTTCATTGTTTTTATTTTTTTTAAAGGTTTACGTTGGTTTTCATAAAACGTTTGCATACCTTGTGTTTCACACTATCCTCTATTCACATTGTGTTTCATACAATCATTCTCACTCATTATGTTTTATAAAACCAAATCATTACCCTGTATTTCCAGATCCCTGATAGATCTTTCCCACTTCTTTTACCCTCTACTTCCCCCAAGCCTCCAAATTGTGTGATCCTATGATTTCCCCCTGCACACCCTCACCCCTCTTCCCACTCCTTCTCCCCTTTGATCCTCAGACACATTTCACTAGTTATCCTTCTGTTTTTACAATAATGGCCCTATGCAGTATTTATCCTTATGAGACTGAGTTCGTTCAATCAGCATAATGCCTTCCAGTCTCTCCCAAATAACAGGAATTTTTGAAATCATAGCTTTTTACATTGTTGTTCTTATGTGCCATCAAGTCACAACTGACTCATAGCTGATTGCGCAGTGGGTTTTCAGAGGCTATAAACTGCATGAAGACTATCCAACTTCTCACCCTGGAGCGACGGGTAGATTCAAACCATCTGCGTTTGTGTTACCAGTGTAACTTCTTACCCATTTTGCATCAATTCTCTGCCATTTATCTCAAAAACTATTTGCCTGAGCAAAAGATCACGAGAAAATACATTTCTTATGGCCTAATGTTAAGAAACGGCTGCAATGTCAAAGGCATGCAACTTGAATCCTGTAGCTACACCACGGGAGAAGGATGGGCAATCTTTCCCTGAGCAATTTACTGCCTCTAAAAACCCACTGGATTGTCAGCTATGAGTTGGTTCTGACTTGCTGGCACACAACAACAATAACAACAATCCATTCTGAATTAATGTCTTTTACAAACAAATTTATTGGTAAACACGTGGGTTTGAAATAAAGATAATGGGGGGGAAAATGAATGAATTCACTCACTCACTTACTCACTGCCATCGAGTCAGAAATGACTCACAGCTGACCTGCCACTGGGACTCTGAGGCTTTCCCATACATGGAGAAGAGACTGCTCATTCCCCCTGCCCCTTGAAATTCACTGATGGACTCAAATTGGCAGAGAGACGCAGGCTTCGGGTTCATGGCGCAACTCCCTAGTGATTATGACACTTCCATGACATGTGTAGGAGCTGCTTTATGCTTTCATTAATAAGGGAGTATTCTAAAAATACAAGGCTCACCTAGTTGATTCTGAATTTCAGAGACTGTAAGGGCCAAAGTATTACTGTCACACTGGTTTGCGACATCAATCTTGACAACAACTGACTGTCGCATCTTTCTCCGGCAGAGGGGCTAGCGGGTTCAGACCACTGACCTTTCGTGTCGCAGCTGAGTGCTTAATAACCACTGTGCCATAAGACATTCTGAAGGACACATTAGGCTATTTTTCCTTTAAAAAAAAACCACCTAACTAGTCTTTGTTTATTTTCAGTAGCTTCCTTCAACACAGACTACAGAGATAAGACATCGAGTTTCCTTTCTACCACCTGTGCTAAAGAAGCAACAGCTCCATCTCTTACCAACCTTATCACTGAGGCTCCTCTTCTCTCTTCGGTCATTTTCTTCAACCTCCATATTTTCAATTCCGGAATCCACATCCACCTGGGACATGCTTTAAGTATAAAGGACAAACAAGTGTTTTACTTTTTTACAAGCAAGGTACATAATCTCAAAGTTGCTGACTGAGAAAACGGTTCAAAAAATCAGTGAGGAAAGCAAACTGATAAAAACCATCACCTTTTCCCTTAATGCTTTTTAAGAGTTCTTCATATATTCAGTATATGAATACGTGCCTTTCACATATGTGCAAATATTTACCTCAACCTGTCATTTTCTTGGGCATTCATTTCTTTAAAAAAAAAATCACAGTAATAAATCTCTACTTATTGCTTTAAAATCATATGAAACTAAACCAGAATTAGATTACTAAAAACTGTTTAGGTACATACCATTTTTTCCCTATGTGAAATAATTTCAGTACTATTCCACTTTTTAACACTAAAATAAAATCATCTATGGCTTATGTCTAGTCTTCATACATGTGTAGATCTCTTTAAGACTTGTTTCTTTTCCAGTAGATAAGGTTGTTCCCCTACCCCCCCAGAAGCCAATTTCACTTATTATTGTTCTTATTCTCCATGTTCTTATTGTTATTATTCTCTTATTAATGAAAACTTCACAATAAGTTTGGGTACTTGCTGGGTCACTATCCCCACCTCGCTCTTCTAACTCAAGAGTCTGTTGGTCCTATGGTAGGTTTCTTAAACAGTCTGTTGGAACTTTAATCAGAATTGCATTGACTGTAAGGATCAAACTGTGGAGGAATGATATAATAATGTTATTAAGTCTGTATCTCTACATCAGGGACAAGTATGGTGCCTCTCCAAGGAAGAAAGATGGGCAATCACCTCCCCTGCAATGTAGTGTCTCTAAAAACCTGCTAATGGGTCAGCTGTGAGCTGGTTCTATGACTTGGTACTACGGATGACAGAAGAATTGATGCATTTTGAGTTGTGGTGCTGGACCACATTGAATATACCATGGACTGCTAAAAGAACAAACTCATTTGTCCTGGAGATGGTGAAAACAGGCTGCTCCTTGGTTGCAAGGATTCTGAAGCTCTGACATTCTTTGGGTATGCTGCAAGGAGGAACCAGTCCTTGGAGAGGGGTATCATGCTTGGAAAGATGGTGGGACAGAGCAAGAAGAGAAAGACCCTCGATGAAATGGATTGACTCAGTGACTGAGGTATTAGGGGTAGGTGTGTCAGAGACAATAAAGTTGGCTCAAGCTAGAGCAGGGTTCAGGGCTATTATACATAGGGTCACTATGAGTCACAAGCAACTCGATCGCAAATAACAACCTCAGTCTTTACAGGGGCAGATCACCAACTCTTTCTCTTGTGAAGCTGCTGATTTTTCAGTTAGTAGTTGAGTACTTAATCACTGCACTAACAAGGTTCCTTTAATGCACTTATAAGTACTATTTATTCTTTTTAAACTATGATTTGAGTCAGCTTACACAGTATACTGTATTTTTCTAATAAATTATTCATGCATTTTTTAAAATTTGACAATGTTAATTACAATAGTGTTTCTGTCCATTGATTTCACCGTCCTTAATTCATCAATGAAACTGTGATGAGTACTAAATAATGTGTTTTCTAATTTTTTTGATTGTTGGCATATAGAAATGAAACTGATTTTGGATGCAGACCTCTTATACACAGCTTATAATAAATGAGTTTACTATACAGATCATTATTTCATTTCTAAATAATAATTGCTGTGTTTCTTCCACTCCAATCTTTATCCCTTGTATTTACTATATTGGGTAAAATCTCATGTTACAAAAAGGCAGATAAAACAGTGCTCTTATTTCTGATCTTAAAGTATTTTGAACATTACATTATTCAATATGAGTACTGTTGTGTTTTTTTGGTGGTGGTGTTAAGTGCCATCGAGTCATTTACGACTCATAGCAACCCTATAAATAACAGATCTGTGCCTTGTCCTATCCTGCACCATCCTTATCATCCCAAACACACTTGAGCTCATCGCTACAGATATTTTATCAATGCACCTCAATGTGCGTGCAACTTTGCTTCATTAATCCTCCACCTTTCCAAGCCTAATACCCCTCTTCAAGGAAATAGCATCTTATTTCAAGTATGTGAGACAAAGCTTCACCACCCTTGCCCTCTACAGCACACTCTGGTTCTAAATAAGTTCAAGAAGCAAAAAAGACCTATCTTTCATGGCAGACATCCTTAATTTAGAATAATACTATACTATACTATACTATACTATACTATACTATACTATACTATACTATACTATACTATACCGTACTATACTATACTATGTTAGAGAGCTCTGGTGGTTAAGTGGTAAGGAATTTTGATGCCAAAAAAAAGGGTAGAATCCACCAGTTTTGTGGCAAAAAATGGTCATTCTTCTCCCATACAATTTACTGCCTCTGAAAACCCGCTGAAGGGTCATCTAAGGGTCGTTTCCAATTTGATGGCACACCACCACCACCACCACAACATACTATTTTAACAGATAGACTTGAAATCTTTTTAACCCTTGCTTACATGAAAAGACTGATGAGAATGAAGCATCCTTACTCCATCTTTAGTCTACTATCTGCAGCACAGAGACTCCAAGGTCCCTGAAACAAGCAGAGAAATAGAGGAGGAACGTAGTAGCCAGTACCTTTGCCAAAAAGAAATAACATCTCACAACTACTCATATTCATGTGGCCCTCCATTACCTGCAAAGCACATGGACTGGGAAGCACATGGAACATAAAGGGAAGCCTGGAACATGTGGAATGTTTAGTGAACTCTTTCTCTGCCACAGTCAGTTTAAGAATGTTCCTTTCTGGTCCTCATCTGCTAAAATTTTCATTAACTGATTTCAGCTTTATCAGACTTTTGACCCTACCAAAAGTATATGGCTTTTCTCATTAAGAAAGAGACTGTCCATGTTTTTCCCAGGGAGCCACTGGCAGATTTGAACGACAGGAGGGAGCATGGCTTTTGTCCCAGAAGTGCAACTCATTACAGACTGTGCCACCAGAGTTCCCTTGTTGGTGTTGTTTTAACGATGAGGATCATTATAATGCTTACAGATTTTCTAAAGTTAAATTACACTTGCGTTCCTGAAATAAGCTTAAATTAATCACGACATATATTATTTTACTTTTTTCTCGCTTCTCTGAGTCCTTCTTTCTTGAGTCAGTTGTGAGACAATTATGTTTTTCTAGTTATTTTAACTTTTCATTTAAAATTTCAAATATATTCAGATTAGCATTTTTTGTGGAGTTCTCTTCTTCAATGAGATGATTACTCTGAACTGACATGGTTGCAGGTGTCTGATACATAGGCATGAACAAGAGACAAAAAAGAAAATCATTGCCTTCACAGAGCTTACAAAGAGGACAAAGGTAATAAACAATCAACATGATAAATAAGAGAAGTATTTAGTATGCTAAATGATAAACACTGAGTGTGGGGGGGGGGAATTAAAGAAAAAGGCAACCATGAAGGCAAATGTTTTCCATTTTAAGTGGAGTAAAATTCATTGAGAAATTAACTGAAAGCTGGTCATCTGGAGGAACAGCAATGTATTCAATGTCTTTATCCTGAAAGAATCTTGGAAAAAAATAATTTATTTTCATCACTGTCTTTCTGGTCCTAATAATATATTTTGGGAATATTTTCTCCAGCGTTACTGTTTTCTTCCTTCTAATCTATGTTTTGTGGCATAGCTGTGCGTTGTGTTGTTAACCCAAAGGCCAAAGATCCTGGCAGTTCAAAGTGGCTCTGCTGGAGAAAAGATGAGCAATCGCCTCTCTTGCAATTTACACAAAGCCTCGGAAACCTAATGGAACAGAGGATCAGCTACAAGTTGGTCACAACTCAACCACATTTGAGTTAAGTTTATATTTTAAACTATTTTTTCCTCAAAGAGTAAATTTGATACATAATATCTGTTACTGTTCAATTGTTGGATTTTTTCCCCCTGCTGTACTTTTCCTGTCTTTACTTTCTAAAATTGCAATATGAATATTGTTCAGTTTTGGATACTTAAAATTTCCATTACAATTTCTTCTTTGAAAACAAATAATTCAAAGCATGCTTTTAAAAGAATTTTCAAACATATGATTTTTAAATATTTTAGTATGCATTGACTTTATAATCTTGTTGCAGTGCTTTTACAAATCTAGTCAGAAAATAATCTATCATTCTGACTCTTGAAATTTTGGAGTCCATAAGTACTAGAATAAAGTGTATAGTTTTCAAGTATAAGGAAAAGGGATGTGTCTTTCAATTTTACCAACCTTATTAGTTGTGCTGCTCAATTTGTTGTTTTTTGATCTTTATTTTCATTGACATATTAAGCGCTAAAGGTTTGCTTAAATCAACAATTACGTATGTTGGACTCCTTCCAGTTTTATTCATAAATCTTTTATTATATATTGCCATTGTATTAGTGAGCACATATGCATTTAAAACTACTGTATTCTAAAATAAATGTATTGTGACCACCCCTAGAAACACTGTCTTAAAATCTAATTTATAAATAGGATCACCACAAGTATCTTTTGCTTACTATTTGCCTACTATATCTTTCCTCCTTCTTTTACTTTTTTAAAAGCCTTTTCTGCCCTAATGATCAGGCACACTTTCCGTAAAAAGTCTAAAACTAGGTTTTATATTTTTAATTTTCATATTTACTGTGCTTATTGATAATTTTTTCAAATTTCATCCTATCACCTTACTGGCAAAATACTGAATGATCCAGGAAGCATTAAATGAAGATGGACGGAGTACAAAGATGCATTGTACAAAAAAGAATAGGGTGACACAGAAGAGGCAATGGTGATAAAGGAAGTAAGTTCAAGCTGTTACAAAGGCATAGGCAAAAAACAGGCCCCAGGAATTGATGAAATAGCAACTAACATATTTCAACAAACAGATGCTACCCTTGAAGTGCTCACCAGATTGTGCCAAGAAATGTAGAGGACAACAACCTGGCAAACTTAATGGGAGAGATCCATACTATTTCCTAAAAAAAAGTGATCTGACATAGTGTGGAAATTATTAAACAATATCACTAATATTACACATAAAATCTTCCTGAAGATTATCCAAAAATTACTGAACAGATCTAATCTTTCAAACAGTGTTCTAGTCTTTCAAAACCTTGCCGGTATTTGTTGTTTGCTGCCTGCTGAACTTTACTACAGTTCCTGGGGTGAGACGATATCTCATAGTTGTTTTGATATGCATCTGTCTTAGAGCCAAGGATTTTGAACATATGTTTGTTTGCAATCTGAATGTCATCTTTGGTCTATCATGTGCCCATTTGTGACTGGGTTCTTTATCTTTTTCTTGTTGAGGTGCTGAGGTATTCTATACATGATATGAATCCCTTGTCAGCTTTGTCACTGACAAATATTTTTCCTAGTCTGTGGATTTCTTTTTTACCCGGCTGGAGAAGTTTTCTGATGTGCTTAGGAAATTAATTCTTAGGTCTCAATCATCTATTTTATTCTCTCCTGGTTGTCGGTTTTTCATGACGCTTGAAAAACTGTTCATTCTATGGATTAGGGCTTCTAGAGTTCTTCCAAGCTTTTTTCTGTAAAGTCTTTGGTTTTACTCCTAGGTCCTCGATCCACCTTGAGTTGGGTTTTGTGTATGGAGCAACATATGGCTCATGCTTGAGTTTTCTACAGATGGTTTTCCAATTTTGCAAACACCATTTGTTAAAGAGGCATCAATTGTATTGCCATAATTTTTTTTTTACTTCTTTGTGGTATTATTGCTGAGTTCTTTGGTCCATCCTGTTTTCTGTTCTATTTTTAGGAGAACAATTCTGTTGTTAGTGTGTTAGTGATTCTAACTCTTCTCCATGGTGGCTTTTTTTCCTAGAGGGTTTTGTGATTTTTTTTTTTTACAGTTTATTTCTTGGAATTTTCTATGGAAATTTTCTGAAAATGTCGATAAATTATGGTTGTTTCTAAGTATCTAATGCAATATAGAGCAGAGTCCATTATATATGACTTTTTAGCTTGAGGGTTTTTAAATTATATAAAAGAAATCTAGAATCATTAAGACAATCACTTGAAGTTGTTGCAGTGCCATCAAATCAGAACTATCCAGTAGGTTTTCAGAGGCAGTAAATCACATGGTAGATTGCCTTTCTTCCATGGAGTAGCTGATGGATTAGAACTGCGTACGTTAAGCACCAGACACCAGAGCTCCCTGAGTGTTAGAGGTCATAAAATCTCAAGAGGTGATGTGATTTTTAAAAATATTCTTGCCCCAAACAGAAGCAACAATAACATAATGAGTCTTACTCTGCGGGGTGGGTTTTTAAAATCACTTTATCTTTTTCCTGAGAATATAGCTCTTTCTGAATCCTGACTTCAGATAGGATGGTGATCTGGCTTTCAATGTACCTTCACAGCACGGCAAAGAAAGAAAATTATATTTATCTCTAAAAACTGAAGTAAACAGAAAGGGCTGCATAAAAGCAGATGGGATATGTCATAGGATTCAGAGTTCCCCACAGGTCAAAAAGCTCATTAATCTTAGGCTGTTTAACACTGTCTCTGTATACCTGTAGCTTGGAGACTACATGAGGCTTATCCTGATTTTTAGGTAGCCCTAAGTATCACACTAAACTCTCCAGACTTTTGAATTTTACTGATCAGTAAATATCTGAAAAACTTTTACAGAATTGACTCATAATTCACATTCCTATATTTACAACATATGAACACTAAAAAATATTTTTACCCCTTCTATCCATTATTTCATAAGACATTTTTAACACTTAAAAGGTATAAAAATATCTCAGAATAACAGAAAGGTCTTAACACTGAATAAACTTAGTTTTAATTTCCTAATGGCTGGCATAGGTTTTGGGGCTTCTTAACCCTTGGGGAGTCAAGTGAATGCATCTTTCTCTTCCCATAAATTATAAAGTTTATTAAAATATTTAATTCATTTTACCTTTTCTCACAAGAGACACCATCAATATCCATGCTCTGGGAACGTGAAAGAGACTGAGATTGCGTTTCAAGGCTGTTAGAGGGCGAGCTGCTGAGAGAACTGACTCCTTCACTGCTCTGGCTTCGATGAGCTACTCCTAAGCAGAAAAAACATGAAAGATTAAATCCTACATGAAATGAAGCTATTGTTATTTGTCATCACAATCGTAAGCATCCATAACCTACATTCATACCATCATGATATATTCAGAAACAAAAACTCCTCAGAAAATTATTTTAAACATTGGCACAGTTTTAAAAGATGAGCACTTTAGTAGGAAAACAAACAAAAATACAGCACTTTCAAAAACAGTTAAAAATGTCAGATGATTCCTCAGAGTAATCAGCAGAAAACTTTGCTTCATTCCCTTCTTTGTCCATCAATTAAAGATAACAATTGATTTACTTTTATTTACACATGGAAAGTTGCTTGTTGATAAAATTGCTGTTACTAGAACAAATTGATTCATGCTACCTTTTCATTTTGATAATTACAGAACACACAGCATTGTGGAGAACTGGAGAATCTATAATGCACTGCATGAAAGTGATGTTTTTAAGAGCTGTTGAGTCGAGCACAACTCATAGTGGCCCTATGAATGAACAACCTATGTGCCCATCAACAAAGTTGTATTGAATATACCATGGACTGCTAGGAAAACAAACAGATTTGTCCTGGAGAGGACGAAGCTGGGCTGCTCCTTGTAGGCAAAGATTCTGAAGCTTCGTCTGACATACTTTGGACATGCTGCAAGGAGGGACCAGTCCTTAGAGAGATGTCATGCTTGGGAGGGTGGAGGGACAGCACAGGAGAGGAAGACCTTCAATGAGATGGATTGATTCAGTGACTAGGGTAATGGGGGTGTGTGTTGGAGATGTGATATTGGCATAGGATAGGGCAGAGTGTAGGGCTGTTGTCACAGGCGACTCAAAGGCACTCAAATTCTGTTTTAAAGGACCCAAAATATTACACAGGCTGAAAAACCAAATCAAGCCAGTGCATTATGTATTTCCTTCTTAACACATAGAAATTATTTAATCAAAAGGAGAAAGAGAACTATGTAATACTGAATGGCTGACTCCTTCTTGGGGCTACACAAAGGTTTTCTCTCAGGTTAGTGGAGAACTAAGTTCATCTCTTCACCTACCTTTGATCCCGGGGGCCCTGAAAAGATAAACTGCCTCATTTAGCAGAACTGCTTATCATCAAGAGCCCTGGGCTGTAGAGGCAAAATATTTTGTCTTTCTTAAGGATCACAAAATCTCATGTCTCTATGGGAGGCAGAAGAGGGCAGAGATGTTTTGCTTAGCTAAGAAAAGGGGGCTAGTGAAGACAACAGGAGACAGGTGTGGTCAAGAGTAAACTTCATGGGACTAATCCTGTAGAACCAGATGAACCAGATTTGCTGAAGGCTAGTTCAGGATCAGAAGGCCTGGTGACAGGGTGGTTAGAATACTCAATTGCTAACTGAAATATCAGCAGTTTGAACCCACCAATCTACTGCTTTGGAACTTTTGCTTTTTAGTACTTTGGAGAGGCCCCTGACAGCAAAATATCAATTCCAAATTAAAATGAACAACCCTTTTGCATAAAAATATTCCAAAACCTTAACTTCCCCTTGCCCCCTGAAACTACAAACAAGAGACAGCTGGGAAAAGCTGGCAAGAGAAGTATTTTGTATATCAGCCTGGTTACTTCTTGTGTACCTACTATGGGATCAGCACTGAAAGGACAAACACTGCTTTTTTTTCAGAGTTTTCAAACTAGTTAGCTAAAGAAAACACATACATAAAACTAGGAATGGTTTTTGTGGCATAATCTCTAAGGGTTATGGCCTAGAATAAGAAAGAGTATATGCTCTAAAAAGGAAGTGGAGCCCAATTATAGAAGACCTTAAAAGTCCTTGGGTTTGATTACAGCTGGAAATCAGGATAGCAGAAAGGTTTTTCTAGCCATTAAAATGCATGTCTTATCTCCCCTACCAAGCCATAAATTCACTGAGGAGCAAGGATTACATTTTATAGGAAACACTCACATACACAGTATTTACCCACTCTGAAGCATGATCAAAGGATCTGAAGCACTGTCCTAAAGTTCAAGTTACACTGTGTGGGGCAGAGTACTAGTGGTTACTTTGGTGTCCAACAGGCACATTTGATAAGCTATTAGCACAGATGGGGCAGAGGACCAGTTATGCCAAAGTGGGAGGAAGGTGCAAGAGG
The DNA here is from genome assembly GCF_000299155.1 of Elephantulus edwardii. Taxonomy (NCBI): domain Eukaryota; kingdom Metazoa; phylum Chordata; class Mammalia; order Macroscelidea; family Macroscelididae; genus Elephantulus; species Elephantulus edwardii. The sequence goes on from NW_006399795.1 coordinate 3,378,152, forward strand.
CGAGGGGAGGCTAGCCAGGAAGCTCATTACCTCTCACTAATAAGACATTAGCACTTTTCCCAGACTCGCCAAGCAATTAGCATGACCACAGGAATGTTATTATTTAAACAGAGCCTAAAACTAATCAAATATTCCCCTTTGGTACTCAAAAATCTACTCCAGGGAGATGATGTTCTGACCAGTAGAGGACACAACCGTTAAAACCCAGAGACCTAAAATACACAAGCAAAAAGTAAAGGGTTTAAAAAAAAAAAAAAAAAGTAAAGGGTTTCAAACCTGACTAAGAGAATCCTCAACGCATAAGTCTTTCCAGGGACTCAACTGCAAGAGATCATTCCCTGGGTTTGGGCTGGAGCCTCCACCTCCAACCATGAGCCAGTTTCTTAAACCTCTTGACCAATCTCTCTTCCCAAACTAGGGGCCTAGTGGAAACAAGGCTTCTCTTTGAAGGGAAGGGGGGTGGAGGGAAAGATAGAGGGTTCAGGATAGAGAAGGGTTCAGTGAAGTGGTTGTACACAGGATTGCTATGAGTCGGAGTCAATGCAACAACACATAACAACAACATTGAGAAGAATGGGAATTCCAGACAAGCTTTGGTGGCCTAGTGGGAAGAAGCTGCACTGCAATTCCAGAGGTGAGCGATTAGAATCCACCAGATGCTCTGCTAGAGAAGGAGGGACAATAGCCTCTTGTACCAGTCAGATCTGATTTGATGGTGCACACACACAAAAATAATAAAAACAAAATTTTTTTTAAAAAGTGATTGGAAAAAAAAAAAAGAATGGGAATTCCAGGACAGTTAATTGTGCAAGGGCAAAACACACACCTAGACCAAGAGGTTCTTGTCTGAATAGAGCAAGGAAACACATTAGGAAAAGTGTGCACCAGGGTTGTATCCCTTTTCTACACCTATTTAATCTGCATGCTGAGAAGATTACTGAAGAAGCTGGGCTCTATGAAGAAGAATATGGCATCAGAATAGGAGGAAGCTCTTCAATAACCTTCTTTAAGCACAACTTTGCTTGCTGAAAGTAAGAAGAACTTGAAATACCTGCTGCAGACGATCACAAACTGTAGCCTCCAATATTGACTGCATCTCAACATCAAGAAAATAAAAATTTTAGCCACTAGATTGATAAGCAATATCATATCATGACAGACAAAGACTAATTGTCAATGACTTCATCTTATCAAGATTCACAACCAATATACTTGGTATCAGTAGGCAGGAGATCAGGAGACATACTGCACTGGGAGTCTGTAGTCAGGGATCTCTCCAAATTATTGAGAAACAATGATGTCAACTTGAGGACTAAGGTGTACCTGATTCAGGCCATGGCCTTTTCCATGGGCTGCTACACATCTGAGAGCTGGACAATAAATAAGGATGAGAGTGCTGAAGATCCCATGGATGGCCAAAAGAATAAACAAATATGTCTCGGAGAAGGTGCAGTCAGAGTGCTCCTTGGAAGGAAAAATGATGAAGCTTCGTCTCATACTCTTGGTATGTTGCTAGGAGAGGACATTCATTGGGGAGGAACATCAATATAAGGGAAGATGGAGGGATGATGAAGGAGAGGACAACTCAACCAGGGGGACTGACAACATGACTGCAGCTATGTCTTCAGGATGTCGGAGACTGTGAGATGATTCAGGAAAGGACAGGATGTGAGTCTTTACGAGTCGTACTCGACTCAATTAGGACCTAACAACTGTGAATACAGGCAGTCAGACAGTGGAAATGGATCTGGTGTGCCTGACTCAGACTTCAGAACTAGCCCACGGGCCAAACATAACACCTGCCTTCTTACAACTTCTAAAAGGTCCTTGATTATTTCAGCTGCCAGAGCAGATATTCTTTATTTGGGTTCACAGATATAGTGAAAACTCAGGAAGGGAAGAGTGAAGAGTGTGGAAAATTACAGTAGTTATTTGACTAGCTGCTATATTGTCTATTTAAAACATGAATAAAGAAGTGTACAAATTACTAGATCACAATCTTAAAAAAAATATTTTTATAACTGTACTAGTGCTCTCCTTTGTAATCCTGTGAATTTTCTCGTACACATTTAAAAACAGACTCTGAGAAGTCATCCAAAGGCTTCATAAAGTTTGCCAAAAAGATTCATGTGATGGCCTAAGTTAAAAATTCCTCTCCTCGAGAGCAGAAGAGGTGACTAAAGGAAACGCTCCACCAGACCTCATAATTCTGCCAAAATGATATACTGGCTGATAAGGGATTAACTGTGGGAATCTTAAGCAAGAATGCTCCCAGGTTCACAGAGGCCATGACAGCCAGGATAAGTTAAGCTCTAGTCAAACATTCCCAAGATATTTGCTAAGTAAACATCAAAAGGGACAGGAGAAGATAACCACAACCCCAGACTGAGGCTGTAAAATTAACTCATTAGAAAGAGCTATTAAGATGTTCTGAAGAAATGCATTTCTGACTATATATATCATTACAAAATGATTTAAAAGAACAGGCTGGCGGAAGATTAAAGAAAAACATTCTGGCCACCAAGAATTGAATAAGTATAGTTTTGGAGGCTTTTGTTAGTTTTAAAAGGAAACCAAAAAGTACCTTCTTCAAATGGACTATAAACTCTTACAAAGAAAATAAAGCAAGTACATCTCATTCATCTTTTACACACTCCACACCTAGTCCTGAGAATGACATGCAATAAGCCCTAAATAATAATGCTTCATGAACTTGAGGGCAGAAGCCACCATGAGGACAACTGCTAAAAAGTGACAGTGAGCTGTAAGAAACATATTCCTGGAAGAATCTCACAACCATCAAGAAAGCAGCAGCAGACAGCGCCGTGGGTTCTTTGGGCCAGATCTTGTGTGAGATGGAGTAAGAGACGCAAACATGGTAGCCCAGATGGCAGCAGCAACAATGTTGGCAGAGGACCAGAGACTGGTGTGAGACGCAGCAGAGTGGATCTGCTGCCCCAGGGAGACAAGATGTTGGCCTATGCTTAGTGATGGAAGAAATGGGGTGGTGGGGTTGGTACCTAAGTGGAAGAAAGACTCTAAGTATGGCCTAACACTTGCATGAGGCAGAGTCCAAAGCCATGAAAACAGACAAGAGGCCTGAGAAAAAGTTATCCTGACTGAAGAAACATATCCGGAGTGTTTCCAACCTGAATTGTAATAGGCTACTACCATCATAGGGTCAAGTTCAGATCTGTTCATAGAGGGGCTATGAGTCCTAGTCAACTTGATAGCATCTACAAATACCACCTCCCTAACAATTCCATAATCATGGGGTGGGGCCTTTTCTTTTGCTCAAAACTATTGCATATCCCACAGACTGCCAAAACAGCAAACAAGTCTGCCTTGGAAGAAGTACAACCAGAGTGTTCATTAGAGGCAAGTATGGTAAAGCTTTATCTCATACTTTGGTCATGCTGTCAGAAGGGGCACATCCTTGGAAAAAAACATCATGCTGGCAAAGCTAGAGAGTCCACAAAGGAAAGAAGACCTGCAGGATGATGGACTGATCCAGTGACTGTATCAATGGCGTCAAGCATGAAAATGGTGCAGGATAGGACAAGACTCAGATCTGTTGTTGTGAAGGTCACTATGAGCTGTGGTTGACTCAATGACACCTAACAACAAGAACTCACAGTCGCTGGGATCAATCAGATTGATCAATCAATTGATCCCACTGTTGCAGCCACTGTGTCTACCTCTTGAAGTCATTTCCCCTGACTCTCTACACTACATAAATGCTTTTTCAGGGACTAATGCCTCCTGACAATGTGCCCCAATTTTCTTTGTTCTTCTTGCAACCCACAGTGCATTCAATATTCTTCAGCAAAATCACAATTCTAAGGCAGTAGTTCTACTTGGGACTTCTTTATTCATTGTTCAGATTTCCTATGTGTATGAGACAACTGAAAATTTCATTACTTGAGCCAGGCACACCTTTATCTTTTAAAGTGGCACCCTTGCTCTTTAGCACATTACTGAAATCCTTGAACAGGTATAACTGTAATATGTAATCGGATTTTGTGACTGCTGCTTCCATAGGTGCGGACTGTATTTGTATGAAATACGAATACAGATTTGTATGAAATCTTTGACAACTTCAATTTTTTCTCTATTTATGTTATTTATGGATGTAGTTGAAAGAATTCTTTTTTTCCTGATGCTGAGGCAGAATCCATACTGAAGACTATGAAGACTGCAGTTTTATACAGAATGGTCAAAGATAGTCTCTTCTTGAGAAAGCAGTATTAGAATAAAATTTGAAGAGTTGAGCAAAATATCAATGCAGCTTTCTAAGGCACCGTCATTCTGGCCAAAGAAACAGCAGGTATCATGGTCCCAGAGCAGAATTATGTATAGAATGTTCCAAGAACAATCTAGAATGTTGGCTGGAGTAGAGAAAGCAAGGAGGAAAGCAATGGAAGAGACGACGAGACATAATAAGATCCAGTAACATACATTCCAGGGGCAAGGTCATACATAGCTTGGGCTCAAGGTGAGAATTTGGTTTTCATTCTGAGTAGGGTGGAAGCTAATGGAGGGTTTGAAGACAGAACTGACAGGAACTGTTTCATGAAGGTGTTAGGGTTTCCCCCATAGATGTTTAAATTTAGCTTTATTTTAAAAACTAAAATAAATAAAGTGATAAAGATTTGCTTATCCAAACTTCCAAGAGGATGGCTAATAATATCTACCTGCTTATGCCTATAAATAATGATGATTATGTAAGAAATATAATCAAGACTTTGTAGCACACAGATGCACTGCCAAAAACTAGTCCTTTAGAGAGCGGCCCAAGTCTTTGTTATACAACATCATGATCCCACTGTGGAAGAGTCCACTGCAGCAGTATAATGTTTTACCTGCTCATGCTTTAAGGGGCCCTCTCTGGTTCTATACTGAGAAGAGATTAAAGTGAAATAATGACAGGCATGTGAAGGCCAAGTCAATTATTCAGGCACAAGACAGGCAGTGGTGCCCTAGACCTACGCGATCACCACAGAAGTGGTGAGAAGAGGCCAGATTCTACTCCAGGTTAACAAACCACAGGCTTCAGGCAACACTTTATCAGATCAGAATGCATGCTCATTCACTTTCTTATCTATGGTTGCAATAACAGAAATGAGTATTTGCAGGCCACATGGCCCACAAAGCATTATTCACTGGCCCTTTGCTTATTAATTCTCAATATAGAGTATGAGATAAAGAGAAACAATAATGTTTCATTATTTCAGAGACCACCATTATTTCAAAAATTCAGAAACAACCAATCATGTTTCATCCCCAAGGAACTGAAAAAAAAAAAAACAACTTGTCAGTTACTCTGACGAGGTCCTGGGAGATGAAGTGTGAGGAAATCTCAGGTGCTCAAGTTTGGACATGTTAGCTGTGCAACATTTATGAGACATACAACTACAGATGTCAAATAAGGCACTGGATGTCTGTGTCTGAGGTTCAGAAACAGGGCTGAGCTGGGAACAAAGAACGGCATATTAGAAACAGTAATTAAAGCTAGGAAACTAGATAAAATCACTGAGAAAAAAACAAAGATGGACAGAACAGTGAAATCCCAGGAATTACAAGGAACCATACAAAGAACTAAAATGGACAGGGACAGAGCAGGAAAACTAAGAGTGCATTCTAACAGAAAGAACTGTGTAAGGGAGGAAAGGGTGAAAACCAAGTCAAATGAGGCTGAGAGTTCAGATCAGACATAAATTGGAGGAGATAATGAGAAGTCTCTTCGAAAGCTCAAAGGAGTGGATGTCAACACTGGCCTAGAGGGCAGAAAAGGACGTAGAGAATATGTAATTCATTCCAGAAGTTCTGCTATAAAGGGGGGTGGGTATGAGGTGAAGGTGGCATGAGACATGAAGCCAAGAGAGGTCCCTCTCTGCCCACCATGGGACAAGCAACAGCATGTGAATACAATTAAATTATCCAGGTAAGTTGGGAAAACTGACAAAGAGTGTGAAGGGGGTTGATTTCTGGACCCACCTCTCTGAGTAGGGGAAATAAGATAGGAGCAGGGATGGCCACAGAGTCCAGGCTTGACAAAGCTGGACACACATGTGAACGCAGAGACAGAAGGGTGATGGGAGTTTATGGAGGTTCACGTCGGTGTGCATTTGTATTCTCAATGAAATAAGATAGACCATGATCTGAGAGCATACATGAGGTAAAAGATGCTGCAGATTTTAGAAGTGGATGAAAACCGCTACTAGCAGAAAAAGAGAGTGAACAAGTAAGGTATCACTGTTAGAAAGTACTAAGAATCTTCCACTTCTATTTGTGACCTTGAATTTGAAAAGAGACAGGAAGCTTGATTGTTTTCCTCCATCCTTTTTCAGTTACTCAGGTACAAGTAGAGAATAAGTGAAGAATGAAATGTAGTCAAGCAGGTAAGATAAGGTGACACGGGGTGAGAGAGGGATGAGAAAAAGGGCTGAAGAGTGAGTGACTACAGAATTTAAGTGGAGGAAGGAGAAAAGTAGGAACACAGGGCTGGAAGTTTTAATGAAAAAAAGTGAAAACATAATGCTATCAGTTGATTCTACCTTCCGGGAAGAGAAGAGGCTGAAGGATTACTGGACTTGGGTACTAGGACACCCCAGGTGGTGGTTGGAAAGTAATGAAGATGGACAGGGCTTGGCTATGATCATGGCATTGAGCAACTGAAGTCAGGGAGAACTGAAGAAGAGGTCAAGAAACTGAAAAGCCAGAATCCTGTTATCTAGGTAGATAAAAGAATCCCGTTACCTTCTGAAATCAGCAAGAATTAGTATGGAAATGGTGTTGGGGAGCGAGGCAGTGAACAGAATGAGGCAGGATGAAGGGGCTCACGAGAGAGCAGTAACAAGGAAGGAGAGTGGGGAATACAGCTGATGACTCAGATTCACAATGCAAAGGTACAGTCATGGCATGACTCAAGATTCAAAGTTAGGTGTCTGTAGGGAGAAGCAAGAATCATCTAAAAGAGGAAATGAGGAGTCAAGGGGTATACCCACCCAAACCCAGGACCACTGTTGCAAGAGAGCTGAGACTCAGAGCCCTGAGGGGGGGCACACTTAATGGTGGGTGTTGGTAGTAACTGACGGAGATATTCAGGATGGAGGCACAGGCGTTAAAGTACATAACATGGCTGTTAACTAAAAAGTTGGCAGTACAGACCCAGCAGTCACTCCACAAAAGAAAGACAAAGTATTCTGTTTCTGTAAAGACTTACAGTATTGTAAACCCCATGGGAGAGGCCTTCTCTGTCCTGAAGAGTTACTTACTATGAGTCAGAATTGACTTGAAAGCGGTAAGTCTGGTTTTTGGTTGTAGGGTCAGAAAGTTATACGTTATGAGTCCTGTAGAGATTAGAGGTTGGAGGATAGGGGATAATGACCTGAGAGAGTTTGTGCCTGATATAAGCAAGGAGAAAAGGCATGATGGAATTGTCCCTCATAGTCCCAAGTGCTGGGGCTTCTCTCTGACCTCTGCAGACACCTTCCTCTACAGAGACTCCAGCATTCTATGTGTGGCCTGATCACACCAAGACAGACACCACCAGCAAGAGTGGAAAAAAGAAAAAGAATAACAATGCCACAAAATCTTGTAACTCATTCAACCCAAACAGACAGCAATGTGTACTGGCCCCATTCCAGCTGTAGATTAATCCCTGCAGAAAAGTGCTGAGTTGCACTCGAAGTACATCAAGGAATGAGACAAAAAGTAATTTGTTGATCATCCTTGAGTCTCTGAAGACTCCTGTGTTGGCATGTTCACATGTTTACTACTGAATCACAAAAACAAGGACAGGTGACACAAGTCTGAGATGTGGTCCCCCTACACGTGACATCTTAACAGATCTCCAGTCACCATTTGCCACCCATCTGCTACTGGTACATGTCAAATTTATCTTCACCTTCCACCTCCAGCTGTGCTGGAGAAGCTGTTTTATTAATTGGCTGCAAATCAAACCTGAATCTAATGTGTCTCACTGACAAGCCCGGTCACTCAGAGACGTGTGTGCCTCTTGATTTTAAATTGGATGACAAAGCCATCCAGCCCATCCACCTTCAGGTAAATGTGGTCATTCTCTGTCTTCATTTCCTCCTTGGCCTTCTCTTTGGACATGGACATGCCAGTGGAGGCAAGAAAGGCAGGGACAGTGCCAAAGCAGGCGAGTCATGCTCTCAGCCCCACACTCTTGCACTGCAACCTCTCACGGGGCCAGGCTTTTAACACTGCTTTTTTTTATAACTAGAGTCTTCAGTAATTATTATTTTGTTTAACAGAAAACATCACTGTATTGTAAAAAAGCAGCATATATCCCATAATATCCCAACAAAGAAAGTTGTGGCCACCATGAACTCAGTAATTACAAAGAAATAAATCCCGACCAGAATTAATGAAACCTCACATCAGGTGGAGTTTTCTACTCTGGAAATTTAGAGAAAGGATCTCTGTCAATGCAGAATGAAAATAACGGAGCCCCTAGTTAAACATATATTATTATTTTGCCCATTATTTTAATCTTGCCTTTTCAGATTTTTAATCCTTAAATCTACTGTAGACTAAAGTTGGTGTTTGCTTCTTTTAAATCTTGTGGAACCATCACAAACGTAAATTCAAAAGAATGCTAAGACTAAGTATAAACACGTCTTAGTATAAAGCTAAGACTTACCTGATGCACCTATTGGGGAGGTAGCTGGGGTCATGTTGTGGACATTAAGACCGAGACTCTGGGAAGGGCCGGGGGCTGATGCTGCTATAGGAGGTCCTGGAGGGTTCTCCCTTTGGGGAGAGGTGAGTGGGGTAGTTGGCTGGGAAGTCTGTCCACCAGCAAGTCGTGCAAGGCGCCTTCGCCGAATCTAAAATGTAGAAAGAAAAATGTACATTCTATAACTACACAGCAGAAAGATAATTCTTCCAAAGAGCAATTCCATTAAAGTGATCAATGCTTGAACAGAATAAAGAAAGGCTTTAGGGAATCGAGAACTCTTGCAGTTGAGGGTACCAGTTTCCACATAACTTAGCAGAGCTGCCCCACAGGGTTTTGCTTACTAAGTTCATATACTAGACTGTACTAATCTTTATGAGCAGATTGCCAGGTCTTTCTTCCATGGAACCACTGTCTTCTCATTCTCAGGCATAAAATTAGTTAGCTGAAATAAAAATATGATCTGCCACTCCTTTATTATAACACTGTAGTCATGAAGTGGTTAAAGAAACATACCACAAAGTCCAATTCATCATAGAAATGATTTCCCCAAATTTCTATGGTAATTAATCCATTCAAGCAATGAAATCTCACTGTCCATCTGCCCTGAAACCAGGCAATGAAAGTATATATCAAATTCTAGCTTTTAAGTAGGCATGAAAGAAGTAAACAACTAGCCTAGTTCTATTTTTTTTTTCACTATGAATAAGAAAGATCAGAAAATAAATTATGAGAAGCACTGACCTAATGTGAAGGGAAAATCTATCACTCTAAGGCTGTAGAAAATCTGTTCTTTTGATCATTGTCTAGAGAACAGAAAATGGGACTTGGGGGCACAGGAAGATGAGTGTCTCTCTGAAAGAGCCAGAACAGAAAGTAGATAAATAAGCCTCTAGCCTAGACTCGTGGTGCCTCTAGAGCTACACCAGCAGCAAGAGGTGCATTTATTCATTGTTGACTCACAGATTCGCAGTTATGGTACTGAGAATGAAGATTATTAGGGAAGTAAGGTGGAGAGTGGGGGAGGCAAAGAATATTACCCAATACAAGTGCAGGTTTTAGCCTAAGTTCCAAGACACAATTCCTCAATTAGTCCAGGATCTGATTTCAGTTCAGAGGTCAAATCCAAATCATCCAGGAAGGTTTGCCTCAGAGCAGTTCTCCTTCAAGCATCCAGCAAGAATAGCAAAAACCTTCAACTGTGGCCAGCACAAATGCAAGAAACCTTGGGCCACACCTTGCCACAGTTTCTCCACAGCAATGCCACAATCTCTCCCCCACCAGGGTCTCACTCCAGTCTTCCTCAATCTTACTGCCACAAGTCTTGCTATCGTTCTCAAAAAAGAAGAACCTGGTTCTTGACCTCCAAACTCAGCAACTACTCCATGCTCCTGCTACAAATATATATTATTACCAAACCTACACAAAACTCTGAATCTATTGGTTCATTCCTCTGTTTCTTTAAGGAGACTAAATTCCTTCAATGCTGGGATTAGGCTTTATTTAACTTGGCTAATAAGCATTTATGTATGGTCTACCATGTTCCAGTACTATTTTATAATATTTACCTAATACTGCTTTTTATATTTACTTATTTAATCCTTATAAAAACTCCTTGTCGTGTACCATGAAGTCAGAACCTGATCGTAGATGACCTTCTCGTGGGTTTTTAGACGCAGTAAATCACACAGGAGATTGCCCATCTTTCTCCCGCAGAGCAACTTTTCAAACCATTTGCTTCTGGGTTTGCAGTGCAACCCACCAATTCCTCCCCACTAAGCCACCAGAATGTGCATTCTAATTTTATAGTTGTGCAAATGGACGCTGAGGTTTAAAAGGTGGATGTTCTTTTTTTAAAAAAGTGGATGTTCTCTTAAAGTGTGGCATTATTAGTCCTCTTGATGACACAGAGGATGGATGACACTGAGCAAAGCGCTGGGCTATTTACAACCACAAAAGCAAAGTAAGTTGCAAAGTAGGGCTCTAAATAGAAACAGGCTGTAGGAATGTATATCTTACACAATTTATTTCACACTTTTCCCCTGTCTATCTTCACTTCCTAAACAACATACCTCTGAAAACGCTATGAACTTGATAAATGACGATAGTCATAGAAAGGCTTCAGATATTATGTTCCTAGGGTCACTATGAGTCATGCTCGACTTGACAGCAATCAACAACACCTCTAATACATGATATCTGTCTACTTAGGAGCTAGTGATAAGGAAATGGACAGCCAATTCAAAGGTATATGGTTCGTATCCACCAGCTGCTCTTTGGCAAAAAGATGGGTGATGTACAGCCTCCCTCTGAAAACCAGCTGAAGAGCCAGCTATGAATCAGTTCTGACTCAAAAGTACACAAAAACGACAGCTCAGTGCATAATGTACTAGCTGTTAACTTCAAAGTTATCAGTTCAGATCCACCAATGACTCCCAGGAGAAAGATGGGCAGCTATCTTCTAGTAAAGATTTACTGGAGAGTCACTGTGAGATGGTATCACCTTCAAAGCGGTGGGTTTGTCTACTTAAGGGAATATAAACCTTAATGATAAGAAAGCATTTTTATCAGCATTTCTCCCATGCAGCAACCACAGTAACTGTAAAAACATAAATAATTTTCCCTGCTTAAGAACTCCAAATGCTACTGTTGCCAGTGGTCTACAGTGCTACTGGCCACTTCTCCAGGCTCATCATGCTCCACCCTGGCAGTCACACTGGCCCTCTGACAGTTTCCAGAACATCTGAAGCACTATTAAGAACTCAAATAGTTTCCAAGGAGCCCGTTCCCTAATTCTTAGCATGGTTAGTTCCCCCCCTCCCCTTACTTCTACTTTCAATGTAACTGTCACCTCCTCCTGAAGAACCTTCCTGACTACCATTTCTAGCACAGCCCTCCCCTCCACACTCATTTTATGTAACAGTCCCCTATTACTTGTCCTGGTCTGTAAATATCTGACCTATTTCTTACTTACTATCTTATTGTCTGTTTCCCCAGTGAAATGGGGACTCCATGAGAAAGTCACGTCTTTTTCACTGCTGTATTTCTAGCACTGAGTTCAGTGTGAGGCACGTAGCCATTCCATACATGTTGACTAATGGGAAATTTTAATAAAGGAAATGGGGGTGGGAAGAGTGTGTACTGAAGCTAGGCACTGAGGATGTTTAAAGGAATATTCAAAGCCGATGGGGCTTTTAGACTTCTGATACGACCTCTTGTTCATTCATATATTCATTCACTCAAGAGACATTTACCAAATGCTGCAGTAAATCAGTCAAAATTTACTGCTTTCACAGGGTAATTATGGGCAAGGTCCAATGTTGATTCATTTTATAAAACAATGCATGAGAATGACTGTATGAAATATAATGTGAATGAAGAATAGTATGAAACACAATGTATAAGAGGGCACCACATTATATGAAGTAAAATGAAAAGCCTCTCTGAGAAGGAGTCATTTGGGAAAGTTCTAAAGGATTGAAGGAATTTTGACATGGAATATCCAGGGAGTATGTCTCACAGATTGAAAACCAGTAAGACCAATGGGCTGGAGTCAGGTGAGCACTGGCACAGAGCATTCCTAACATGAATCACTAACACTCAAAATCCTCTTACAGTTTAAGCATCACCCCTCGGCCAAAGCCACAGGCCTTTTGTAAAATAAGAAATGGTAAACCTTCTACGGAATTATCTCCTTCTGGTATGGATGGACGTGCTTTCTTACTTGTAGCATTAACATCAAAAAGATGGAGAGGTGCCCAGTGAGATACTTTCATAAGCCTTTTTTTTCCACTTGGCTCTCAATACAATTCTCCCACTCACAAACTGTTTTTACTCCTAACATTCAAGCCAAAAAGTCTACTTGATTCACATTTCCCTAGATCAGAAGAAGCATCATACTTTTTCAGCACGTGAATATCTGGAAAGGTACAAACAAAAAACATTGAAGACCATCTGCCCTAAGATGGAAAACAAAAAGAAAAATGTGGTAACCATTCTGGTGAAGAGCCCTTATGTCTCTTTGGTATTCATCGCAGGTGAAGATGAATCCGTGCCATGCACCAAAGTATGTGTTACAAGAAGAGCCAAAATTCCTCAAACAAATTTCCTGACATTCTAAGCCTCCTTGTGAATGATGTTTAATATATGCTAAGAGGGGCTTTTCCATTTTTTTCCTCAGTGTTTAGTGCTAAAGCAGAATGTTCTTGCTGTGTGTCATCGCTGAGTTGGTTGCAACTCGTAGTGACTCCAGATCTGAGAGTAGAGCTGCCCGACAGGGACTCCTAAGCTGCCATTTTTATTTGTTGTTATGTGCCGTCGAGTGGGAACCAACTCATCTTTATAGAAGCATTGAAAGTAAACGAGTAGGGAAAACGATGTTTCCAGTGTTCTAGCATCTTAAAGTTTTATGTCACCAGTCTTAAGACAATGTTATTATACACTTTTTTGGAGTGTTCATATTTCTCAAGTACTCTAAATATGACAATTTTTATATGTATATCAAATCACACACTTTGGCGGGAAACAAAACTCTACAGAAGTTACTAAAAAGCACCACTTACTAAAATTACTATCTCCCTCAGAGAAATAGTTTCCATCACTAGGTGACCAATTAAAAAAACCCCTCTAACTGCGGTCAAATCAGAGCCAACTTATAGCTGACCCTCCAGTGGAAGGAGCAGCCAGAAGATTTGAACTGCATGTCTTTAGGTTGGCAATGCAACTCCTTACCACAAGGTAACCAGGACACCAGCACATGCAGAATTTTCTCATCTCTAACACCATATAACTACACAATATTAAATGTACATTATTGGTTTTAAAAACTGGTGAATGTTTCATGATTGTTTTTGGTTGGTCATAATATCTGAGTATCCAGCACAGATTAAATATTTATAGACAAATTAAGAAAGTTGTCTTTTCATAAGATTTCTTACAACATTTTTAAAATCACTGTATGAATGATAGGGAGCTCTGGTGGCCTAGTTGTATGAATCTGTGCTGTAATCTCCATGGCACACTGTTCGGATCCGCCAGCTGTTCTACAGAAGGATGGACAGTCTCCTCCCATGTGATAAACTGCCCCTGAAAACCCGCTGGAGGGTCAGCTATGGGTTGGTTCTGATTTGATGCTATATAACAACAACAACATATGAATCACAGTTACAAGTACAGTAAATTTAAGGGGGGAAAAATCTATGCCATAAAGACAAATGCTTATACTGCAAAAACATGAGCTAAATATATACTATAATTGGCAAAATATATATCATTAAGACTGGATATACAAGATGTAAAGCATGAAAAATATGGATTTAAATATCTATGTGTCAAAAATCTTGATTTTAAATTAATGAATCGATTTGTATAGTTCTTTCTCTTGTGTGCCATGAGGCAGGTTCTGATTCCTGGAGACTTGACATGACTTCCCAGGGTACAATCTTTAGAAAGGGGAGCTCTGGTAGCCTAATCAGTAAGGAGTTTCACCATGAACACAAAGGTCCATGGTTCAAATCCACTACCCAAACCAAGGAAGAAGAAAGATGGGCAATCTCCTCATTTGATTTACAGCCTCTGAAATCTCACTACAAGGTCAATTATAAGTCTGAACCAAGTCAATGAGACATAACAATCTTTACAGAATGGACTGTCAGGGTTTTTTTTTTCTCCTGTAGAGTTACTGATGGGTTTGAACTGTCAACTTTTTGGTTAGCAGTCAAGTCCTTAACCATTATATATAATCAGGGCTCTCACTTCAGTAGACTCTAAATTATGACCTAAAAATAGTCTCCTCCTGGCCCCAAAAAATATTTTGAGAGAGTTAAATGAGTTATGTAAAGATTCAGTATCATGAGAATGAAAATATAAAAATTTTAAATATTTTAACATTTTAAATTCTTACGTATTAAAATTAGAAACAAAAAAATCTTAAGAAAATGGCATTTTCGTTAGAAAAATACTAAAATATTCTCCATAAACATGAGCATTTCTCTTCTGTGAGCTTCCATGCAGTTTTACACAATCTTTGGATTTAGCCAAACTCTCCCCTAGACAGACATCCACCTGTTCAGAAAAAGTTCGGTGACAAGTAGGCCCAGCTGCAGAATTTGCAGAAACCTGTGTAAACTGAAAATGCAGGGACCCTTGTTCAAAACCAAGGGAGCAACAGTAGAGCATAAACCAAGGGCAGGGCCTGTCTAAGCACCCATGAATATGGTCCTGGTGACAAGAGCAGACACGGGTCTGAGAAAAGGCAGATCTAATATAATTCTAGAAGAGAACTTGGCACATGAATGTCCTCATTCGTGGAAATCTTGGGTGTTCAGCTCCAGAAAATGTCCATTAAAGCCACCTGTTCCTGCATCTCATCTAGCCAGAAAATTTAACCAGTTAAATAAGAGCTATCAGCTATCAGCTGATCCCATCAGCTGATCCTATCAGCTATCTAGGGAGCTATGGTGGTTTGGTGATAAGGAATTGTGCTGGCAACCCATAGCACAGGGTTCTATTCCACCAGTTGCCTCCAGGGAAAAACAAATAATCTCCTCCTGTGCTATTTATTGTCTCTAAACACCTACTGGAGGGTCAGCTAAAGGTTGTTCCCAGGACTTTAGACACCTAAGCCATATCGCACAAAGGTCTGCACTCAACCACTAAACTATGGGTTGGGGGCTAGAAGCCACCCAGTCAGCACTCAGAAGAAAGTCCAGGACACATGTGTCCATAAAGATTTCAGCCATGAAAACCCTACAGGGCACAGTAACTCTGTAGCACACGGAGATGCCAAGAGTCAGAATCAACAGAAAAGCAAGAGGCTTGACTTTTTTTTTTTAAATAAGACATCTGGAATCTATACTGAACACTAACAGAGAACAAAGAAACAATGGGCATCAGATATATTTTACAATGTGTGGCATCTACTTCCTAAACAACATACCTTTGCAAACTCTATGAACTTTAATAAATGTTGACAGTTATAGAAAGGCTTCAAGCCTTTTGTTCAGAGGGTCGCAATCAACAACAACAAATTAGAATGCTAGAATGTAGTTTCAGGACCCAAAAAAATTCTTTCCCTAATCTCAATATTGTATTGTCTTCAAGGTATTAAAGATAAAGCAGTTCAACAAAGGCATTTCTTCCTCCCTAGAAGGGGGAGAATCCTTTCAGAGGATAAAATACATCATCTGATTTGAGTAGAACGACCCAAATTATATTTGCTCAGCTTTGGCTGCACTGTGTTTTCTCTTCAGTTCCTATTTCTGAGGAATTTTCTCCTTTTCAAATCTTTTCAATCTACCTTCACCCTTCTTGATTTCATGCCAAAGAGAGAAGGAATGCTGACAGGTGAGATTTAAGGATAAGAGAATTCCAGTTTAACCAATCATATAAGATGATAGACCAAGGTCAAAAGGAGAACAAAGGATTCAAGGAATATCAACATGTCAACAAAGGGAGTGAACAGCCTCAACTACCATGGAGTGCCCCTCCTTTCCCTCCTTAGAAGACCACCCACCTGGCTAAATCACAAAGGAATGTCCCTCCCTTTCTTCCCTAAAGACCCTTACTCTAAAAACCCTGCCCTAATCAACCTGGTTGTTGTTATGTGCCTCGAGTCGTTTGTGACTCATACAGCCCTAAACCCTGCTCTATCCTCTGCCAATCCCACTGCCTCTGACACACCCATCCCGATTACCCCAGTCACTGAACCAATCCATCTCATAGAGGGTCTTCCCCTCCTGTGCTGTCCCTCCACTCTACCCAGCATGATGTCCCTCTCTAAAGACCTGTCTCTCCTTACAACATGTCCAAAGTATGTCAGGCGAAGTCCCAGAATCCTTGCCTCCAAGGAGCAGCCTGGATTAACCTTCTCCAGGACGAACCTCTTTGTTTTCTTGGCAGTCCAGGGTACATTCAATACTCTTCTCCAGCACCACAGCTCAAAGGCATCAATTCTCCTTCTATCCTCCCTAGTCATTGTCCAACTCTCTGATGCATAACAAGCGATTGCAAAAATCATGGCCTGTATCAGGAGTCTCCAGAGAGACACCGTTGCTCTTAAGGCCTGCTATTTCCCTGGTCTGTCTCTCTGCCTCTCTCTCTGCAGACCAAGGAATCCTGCCCAGGTGCACCCTTAATAAAGCTTCTTTAGCTTGCTTTCTTTCTCTGGTCCTTTCCATGAGTCCTTGGCCTCAAGTCCATGTATGTTGCTAGCATTACCACTCCAAGGTAAGAAGAGAGATCTTAGCAATATAAAATACAGAAGGTGATGCTCCACTGCTACACAGTTTTCACTGGGTGGGAATCGGAATCAGGCTGTGTTCAAATCATTGTGGAATTTTTATCAGTTTTCCCAGGCTAAGCAGTTTTAGCAGCAGACTGAAGGTTATCCAAAAATTACTGGAATAGTACATCAACAGAGCACTGCCAAACATGTAGGTTGTGTTTAGAAGAGACCATGGCACTAGAGACATTATAGCCAATGTTAGATGGATCTTAGCTGAAAGTAGAGAGTACCAGAATGTCTGTTTCACTGTTTGACTGACTGTGTGGATGATAACAAACTGCAGTTAACTCTGAGAAGAATGGGAATTCCAGAACACTGTGACTGTGCTTATAGGAAACCAATACTTGGACCAGGAGGCAGTCATCAGAACAGAGCAAGAAGACACTGCATGGTTCAAAACTGCGAAGGGTGTATGCCAGGGATGTGTCCCATCTCCATAGCTTTTTAATCTATATGCAGAACAGATTATCCATCATCTGGGAGGCTGGGCTCTAGAAGAAGGAATATGGTATCAGGATTGGAGGAAGACTCAGCAATAACTTGCATTATGCAGATGACAAAACCTTGCTTGCCAAAACTGAAGAAGACCAGAGGCATTTGCTGCAGAAGGTCAAGGACTGCAGCCTTCAATATGGATTGAAACTCAATATCAAGAAAACAAAGACTCTTACCACCGGGTGAAGTGGCAGCATCATGATAGATGCTGAAGAGACCAAGATTGTTAACAGCTTTAGTTTGCTTGGCTCCACAATCAATACTCTTGTTATCAGCAGCCAGGAAATCAAAAGAAAAATTGCATAGGAAAATCTGCTGTCAAAGTACTGAGGAGCAATGATGTCAGTCTGGAGACTATGGTGTTCCTGATCCAGGCCATGGTATTTGCAATTACTTGCTATGCATCAGAATGCTGGACAATGACTAAAGATGATAGGAGAATTGATGCCTTTGAGTTGTGGTGCTGGAGAAGAGTACTGAATATACTATGGACTGCTAAGAGAACAAACAGATTCATTCTGGGGAGAGTGAAACCAGGCTGCTCCTTGGAGGCATAGACTTTGAATCTCAGTCTCATGTACTTTGGGCATGCGTGATGCAAGAAGGGACCAGTCCTTGGAGAGGGACATGTCATGCTTGGAAAGGTGGAGGGGACAGTACAAGGGAGGAAAACCCTGGATGAGATGGATTGACTCAATGATTGGGGCAATGGAGATGTGTCAGAGACAATAAGGTTGGCTCAAGATAGAGCAGGTTTCAGAGTGGTTGTACAAAGGGTTGCTATGAGTCGCAAGTGACTTGATGGCACGTAACAAGCAGAATCTCACTCTCGGCAATGAAGGTAAGACAGAGCACACAGCACATGTCCTTGGGGCCAGATATTCCTGCACTATTCAAACCAAGTCCTACATGAGAGAACCAGTAACTGCAGTGGAGAACAAGAGATTAACATGAGGCTCAGCTGACTTGGAACTGCTGCCCCATGGAACCAGAGCCAGGAGCCAGGTTTGCAGGAGGGCTGAGGGGAGACACCGTAATCATCAAGACTAAGAAATCTTTGTAACCACGACTTAAACTATAAGGCTGAAGGTCAAGGCCTTCAACATGGTTTGAAGCTATCCTTGTTGAAGAATTTTATCTTGCTGCCAACATGAACCATAACCTGTTAACTTCCCTAATAAACCCATACAAAACCTTGTTTATGGTCTGTAAGGTCTGTGTAGCCACTGCAGTGGATTTTGGACCCAGCAGTACAGCAGTCTGATGGTTGGTGGAATTAGTAGAATTAGGGAGCTCTGGTGGTCTAGTGGCAAAAAGCTGTGCTGCAATCCAAGGGCACATGGTTTGAATACACCAGCTGCTCCGCAAGAGGAGGATGGTCCATCTCACAACAGGAACAAGAGTTTGGAAGCTATAACTGACCTTGTGGAGCTAAGCAAGGTCAGAAGTTATCATACCCATACTGCCTCCATGCTACATCAACTCAATTCGAAGCCCCCTACAGAACAGATTAGAACTGTCCCTTTGGGTTTTTAAAGCTGTATTATAAATCTTCACAGAAAAAAGGTTGCCTCATCTCTCCTGCAGTGGCTGTTAGATGTGACTTTTTCAGTGAGTGTCCAACATTTAATTCATTATGCTACCATGCCTCTACTATTTATGCTGTTGGTATGCAAAGGTTTGGAAGATGTTATACGAATACCAACTAAATTTCTAATTACAAACAAATAGTTCAATCTAGGGAGCACTGGTGGCCTAGTGGCAAGACGCTGCATGCAAATCCCAGCCAGAGGTTTGAGGTTCACCAGATTCTCTGCTGGAGAAGGAAGGGCAATCTCCTCCTGTACCAGTCAGATCCGATTTAACGCTACACACACACACACACACACACACACACACACACAGTAATAAAACAAAAAACAAAAACCCCAAATAGTTCAATCTTACTCAGGAAAAGAAAGCTAGTATTTCTCAGGAATCCACTCTGTCAGGGCCCTGTACCAGGCTACTTATTAATGTAATTAATGTAAAGTACAATGCTGAGGTAGGTGGCAACAGTCACATCTTACAGGTAAAGAAATTGAGGCTCAAAAAGGTTAAGGGATTTGTTTAAGGTTATAGAATTGGTTGGGCCAAGTAAAATCCAAGTATAGCTGATTGTAAATTTCAACTCTGACCAAAATGTTCATCAAGTGCCTACCTTAATGTAACTAATACACTCTACTGTGGCAAAAGCAAAAGGTTATTGCAACACAACTGAGAGTCATGAGGAGAAACACTGTATTCACTCACAAGGGCAACAAATATTTACTATGGATCAACTCCTTGCCAAACCCTGCTAAGAGTTTACCTATAAAGTACTAAATAAGACATCCAGGAGCTTATGTTCCAGCAGGACACTCTACTGATCTGAAGCGTGTCCCCAACAAAATATGTCCAGGTCCTCGTCCTTAGAACCTGTAAATGAGACCTTATACGGAAATAAGGTCTTTGCAGATACCTTTAAATTCAAGATTCTGAGATGAGATCATTCTGGATTAGGGTGGGCTCTAAATCCAGTAACTGGAATCCTTAAAACAGAAAGATATGGCAGAAAGGGAAAGGTCATGTAAAGATCAAGAAACTAGATTAATATTTCTCCAGTCCATGGAAAGCCAAGGATTGCAGGCAAGGTAGAATATTGTTGCTATTACGTGCCCTCAAGTCACCTGTAACTCATAGCAACCTTATGCACAACAGCTCTGAACTCTTTCCTATCCTTACCCAATCTGACTGTCTCCTAGTCCTACGATCCTAGTTACTGTGTCAATCCATCCCATTCAGGATCTTCCTCTCCTGCACTCTCTCTCCACCCTCCCAAGCATGATGTCCTTCTATAAGGATTGGTCCCCCTGTACAAAGTATGTCAGTCAAAGTTTCAAAATCTTTGTCTCCAAGGAGCAATTGGTTATACTCTCTCCAGTACAGTTCTGTTTGTTCTTCTTGGCGGCCCACTGTATGTTTAATACTGTTCTCCAGCACCACAACTCAAAAGCATTGATTATTCTTTGGTCATCCTCAGTCGCTGTCCAGCTCTCTGATGCTTAGCAAGTAACTGGAAGGACAATGGCCTAAATATGGTGCATCTTAGTCTCTCTCTAGCCTGACACTGTTGTTCTTTAGGACTCTGGAGAGGTCCCTGACAGCAGATTTTCCTAATGCAATTCATCTTTTGAATATGGGATTGATTCTTCCTTGTTGTTACGTGCCCTCGAGTCGCTTGTGACTCATAGCGACCCTATGCACAACAGCCCTAAACTCTGCTCTGTCCTGTGCCAATCACACTGTCTCCGACACACCCATCCTAATTACCCCAGTCACTGAATCAATCCACCTCATAGAGGGCCTTCCTCTCCTGCGCTGATGTCCCTCTCCAAGGACCTGTCCCTCCTTACATGTCCAAAGTATGTCAGACGAAGACCCAGAATCCTTGCCTCCAAGGAGCAGCCTGGTTTAACCCTCCAAAAGGAATCGATCCAACCACTACTTTGATTTTGAACTTGTAGTCTCCAGAACTGTGAAAGAATGTATGTCTTGTTTTAAGCCTGTTAATTTTGCTACAGTAGCTGATGGATTCCAATGAAATAAAATAATCTAGTCAAGGTCAACAATGACTTCCACTTTGCTAAATTCCACTGAAAATTCTTACTCCTCCTTTAAATTATCAACATTTGGGAGAGGTGAATTCTCTCTCCACCATAAAACATTTCCTTCTGCATGCTGGAAATTCCATGTTCTCTTAGTTTTCTCCTACCTCACTGGCTGTGTGGCTGGAGGCTCAGTCCTTTCTGCTCTTCCAACATCACTCCGTTGTTAAGTGTCTATTCATTATCTGACATATCCTGGCAACTCTTAAATTTGTAATTCCAACCCCAATTTTCTCCCTGAACTGAAACCCCCTATATTCATAATCTATTTGACATTTCCGCTTGGATAGAAAGTAGGCAACATAAATCTAACATATGCAAAATAGATAATTTATCTCTCCATATCTTTCAATTTACCCCATCTCAGTAAATAACTCTTATTTATTCAGCTGTTCAAGCTATAAAATCAGTGGTGGTGGTTGACTGCCATCACTCTGTGAGCACTATTCATTGCGACCACTATCGTCATTTCTCCAAGTTCATAGACTTTTGAGCTCAACCAAAAATTCGCTGTTGTGATGTTTATTCTGATTTATAGTGAGTGACCTCACATGTTACAGACTATCACTGTTCCATATGGCTTTACTGGCTGTAATTTTGCAGAAGCAGATGGCCAGGTCTTTCTTCCAGGCACCACTAGGTGGGTTTAAACACATTTCCACTGAGTCAGTTCCAACTCATGGTGAACCCATGTGCTACAGAATAACTCCGTGGGGTTTTCTCAACAATGATCTTTATGAAAGCAGTGTAGCAGGGCTTTTATCCCACAGAGCCTCTGAGTGGTTTCATATTGCCAACCCTCAGGTTAACAGCCAAATGTAAATTTTATGTAGTGCCACAAACTTGACAGATACTTACTTGATTTTCTCCTAATTTGGCCATTCTTGCAATCAACTGTGACTATATAACTAAATTCTGGCCTTCGAAACACAAGCAATGATTTGTAAAACTTTCTAATCATGCCTTTAAGAGACAGAAGGAGGCCCACTCCATTCTCTTTAATTCCCTCCTGGGGAGAGCAATGAAGATATATTGACAGGAACTAGACTAGCTCCTTGGACTGTGAGTTAGATGTCTCTTATTGAGGACGACAAAGCACAAAACAGAAGAAGTCTAACTCACTAACGACTAAGCCAGCTTTCAATTCAGATGTTCACTTAAGAGGAAAACTAATTTCTATTTTATTTAAAACATTATTACTGTAGCAGTTAAGCCAACATCCTGACTGATAATACAGAATTTGAAACCTGTAAATGACTCATCCTGAATAGAATATAAATATAAAGCATTAGCTGAGAGGTCAGAAGGGCACAACTATTACTACAAATGACCAAATGTTTAGTTATAACAAAACATTTTGTAAAACATGGGGCTTCTTAGAAAACAGCCTGTATCCCAACAGGGTCTGTAATTCTAGAGGAATTGGTTGGGCAATTCAGAATTTGGATGTTCATTGGCTTCTGTCATTTTAGCACAAAGTCCTACCAGAATGAGATGGAAAGAGAAGGAGGAACCTAGTCCTGCCTAAGGAATGGCCCTGGTCTACAGTCTAGGCTCCCACAGGCTGGTAACCTGGTGCTAGTTAACACTGAATGAGCCACTCCTTCAGTAACCAGCAGGAAATAAGCTGGAGAGAAACAAGGAAGGGGATATTCTTAATGTCCTTACCAGACTTGACTTCAGAGAAAAACAGACCAGGAAAAACTTAGAGGGTAAAGTCAATCCAAGGTTGAAGGTTCAAGTCCACTCAAGAGAGTCTTCAGAATAAAAAGTCTGGTGAACCAGTAGCCAAGGGAGGTGTGGTGGCCTAGTGGCAAGATGCTGCACTGCAATCCCAGAGGTATGTGGTTCAAATCCACCAGATGCTCTGCTGGAGAAGGAGGGGGCAATCTCCTCCTGTACCAGTCAGATCTGATTTGATGGTACACATAAAAATAATACAATAAAAAAAATTTTTTTAAAAAGTAGCCAGTAAAAATCCTACAAGGCATATCTACTCATATACACCGACACACCAGTAACTGACAATGTACAGGTACCCTACTATATACCACAGCATACAGGGGTTGTAAGGGAAGGCATCTATTTAACAGCTTACATTTTAACTGAAAGGGTCCTGGCCCATAAACAGCCTCATACATGCTGGATAGAAAAGACTGCACAACACCCACAGTTTCTGGACTCTCAAAGTTGACTTAAATGTCTCCCTTGGAAAGCTGCAGAATGTGTTTTAGATGAGAGAAGGATTGAGAGAGGGAAACAAAGAATATGCTTCACTTTTGATAAAAGAAAACTTTCATCAGAACACAAGACTATTTTCCAGGGTTGCCTGCTGGTAGCTGTGGCCATGGGACTGCTGTTCTAAACACTGGAGGTAAGCAGGAAGTGACATGTGTGGCTTCCATGTTAAATTAGGGGAGAAGTATTCTCTCCCTTTGTTTCTCCTCTCTTCTCCAGCTAGGATGAAGACTTAATGAATCAAACGGTGAAGTGGAAAGGGATTGTTGTTTGTTGTTATGTACCGTCATCTTCAACTCATAGTGACCCTATGTACAACTGCCCTAAACCCTGCTCTATCCTGTGCCAATCTTACTGTCACTGACAAACCTACACCCTTTACCCCAGTCACTGAATTTATCCATCTCATCCAGGATCTTCCTCTCCTGCACTGTCCCTCCATCCTCCCAAGCATGACATCCTTCTCCAAGGATTGGTCCCTCCTTGCAACAGGTCCAAAGTATGTCAGACATACATACATACTTCAGAATTATACAGTCAGAATACATACTTCAGAATCTTTGTCTCCAAGGAGCAGCCTGGTTTAACCTTCTCCAGGACGAACATCTTTGTTCTCTTAGCAGTCCATGTATATTCAATACTCTTCTCCAGCACCACAGCTCAAAGGCATCAATTCTCCTTCTGTCATCCCTAGTCATCGTTCAGCTCATGCTGTGCTTATTCAGCACATGCTGTGTTTCACCAAGGCTGACATTCACTGTGAGATGCATCACTATTTTCAACACCACCAAGAATGCAAAAAACTCCAGCCAGTTAAACCACAACAAGATGCCTTGACAATTAACAAGGCCAGTGTGGAAATCACTTATACCAGCCTCTCATTATTTCCTATTTATTTCTGGGGAATATGGAATGTTTCTGACCTTCAGTTGCAGCAGCTGGGTGAAAAATGCAGTCCTTCTAACTGCGTATCTTCAGCAACAAAAGGTGACACAGCTTTTACAGTCCACCATTTTAAAGCCCCATCATGCACTTGTTTGTTCCTTTGGAACTGTAGTCAAATCTCCAACAAATCTTTCCTTTACCAATATCCAATGTACTCTCCATTGCTGTTTTCATTCATTTCTGCATGAAAAGTAATGTTTACTTTCATTGCTAAAACAAAGTGTAATATTTTTCAAGCCATTTATAATGACAACTGAATCACACACATGCAGCACCATGGTTAAGCACTTGGTTGTTAACCCAAAGGTAGGAAGTTTGAACCCATCAACCATTTTCCAGGCGAGAGCTATGCCACT
This sequence comes from Elephantulus edwardii, assembly GCF_000299155.1. Classification (NCBI taxonomy): domain Eukaryota; kingdom Metazoa; phylum Chordata; class Mammalia; order Macroscelidea; family Macroscelididae; genus Elephantulus; species Elephantulus edwardii. Next base: position 3,402,863 of record NW_006399795.1, read on the forward strand.
CTGTACTGATTAGAGTCTGGGAAACCCTGTGGAACAGTTTTACTCTGTCCCATAGGGTCGCCAGGATAGCCACGGGTTTTATCATTTAACTCTAGGATCCCTGGTAGCTCTCCTGTGAAGCACTTGATTATTCTAAAAGGTGATCCACTTCTACCGCCTAAGGAGCCCTGTGGTGTGGTTTTGCTTTTTATACACTGCCATGAAGAATCAAAAATAGACTTGACGCCACCTAACAAAAACACCACTTAACTCAAGCGCAGGGGCAAATGATGAACAGGTATGACCAGGTTTGCACATAAACAGGAAATGACAACATGTTACAATCGCCACCTGGCCAGCAGTGATGACACGATCTATTATAAAGAGCATCCCAGTTCCAAAGATGTTCATATGTGTCTGTGGGAAGACGAAGAAAATGCTTTTATCTCAAAATGAGTTGAAATACTAGAATAAGCACTCAGTAAATATTTGCTGAGGGAACTTCATCTTCTGCCACTGAGCCCCTTGCTCACCAGACAACAACCACACTTGATCTTCCAGATTAAGAATGAATCCACCTCAAGATTCTCAGTCCCTGGGGAATTTTTTCCCCAGATGACTAGATGGCTCACGCCCTCTCCTCCTTTAGGTCGACTCAAAAGCTAAACTCCTAAAAGCGCTCACAGTCCCCAGTCCCTTAATGCTGTACATCCATGTCATCTATTTCTTTTTCTTCATTGTATCTATTACCAAAAGGGAGCTCTGTTGGCCTAGTAGTAAGGAGCTGCACTGTCAACACAGCTCTAATCCACCAGCTTCTCAGCAGGATAATCTCCTCCTGTGTGGTATACAGCCTCTGACAACCTGCTGGAGGGCCAGCTATGAGTCAATTCTGACTCAACAGCACATAACAAGAACAATTACCAAAGGACATCGGAGGTGTGTATATTTGTTAATTACCTCTCTCCTCTACCAGAAAGAAAATCCATGTGAGCAGGACTCATGCAATGTCTGACACATAGCAAGGAAACCGTAAATAGGTTGAATGAATCGCTGACAGGTAGATGTCTCCACCAAGATACACTACAGGAAGTGGGAATAAAATGTACTCCATGCAGAGCAAAGGCCTGAAGATCCAAGGGCTCCTTGTCTGGAGTCTCCCTAGCTTTCTTCCCCTACCAGAGAAGCTCTACTCCAGGGAAAGCATCTAAAATAGTCTATTGTTGTTAATGACAATGGTGTTGTGTGGCCCCCAAGTCAATTCTGACTCATAGCAACCCAGACTATAGCAAAGTAGAAATGTCCACTGGGCAGGTTGTGATCCTTAAAGGAGCAGGGCAGTGACAGATCTTTTCCTCCCTTGGAGTTACTGTGTGGGCTCAAAGAGCTGACCTTTGAGTTAGCAGATGAACACTTAATCACTGTGCCACCAGGGTTCCAAGTTAGAAGTGCACTTAAAAAAACAAACAAAAAAACACCAAAAAAACCCCACCTCAAACAACTCATTGACATAGAGTCATCATCGACTCACAGCTGATCCTCCAGCAGGTTTTCCAAAGCTGTAAACCACATGCCATCCCTCCTCTCTCGAGGGGCTCCTGGTGGATGTGAACCACCAGCGAGGGCACCTTTGAGTTGACAGCACTCACAGCCCAGCTCCCTACAACTTCACTGCTTTTGCCTTTTTGTTTTGTGCCATTGAGTGGGAATTGACTCATAGCTGTCACTTAACGGCCTTTCAGAGGCAGTAAATCACATGGGAGGAGACTGTCCCTTTGTAAAACAGCCAGGAGACTTGAAGCACGTGTCTTTGGAATTACAGTGCAGCTTCTTGCCACCAGGCTACTAGAGCTCCCTAAATTCAATAGGGTTTCCAATTCTCATCTCAAATCAAACAGTAAGAACACTAAAGTTACAATTTGCTGAGGCTATTTCTGTTTTGCAGGCAGTCTAGTAGAGGAACTAGGAACTGTAGGGTCACGTAAATCGGAATGCTGGGTCTATCACTTACTACTTATGTGCCTTTCCACAAGTTACATCATTTCAATTTGACTCAACTGCTTAACCTGTAAAATGGGGAGAATAATAGAACTAAGATAATTAAGTGCTAAGCAAATACTGTTGTTATGTGCAGTCGAGTCACTTGCAACTCATAGCGACCCTTTGTACAACAGCCCTAAACTCTGCTCTGTCCTGTGCCAATCAATCACACTGTCTCCGACACACCCAGGATGATTACCCCAGTCACTGAATCAATCCACCTCATAGAGGGTCTTCCCCTCCTGCGCTGTTCCTCCACCCTACCAAGCATGATGTCCTTCTCCAAGAACCAGTCCCTCCTTATAACATGTCCAAAGTATGTTAGACGGAGCCTCATAATCCTTGCCTCCATGGAGCTGCCCAGTTTAACCCTTTCCAGGATGAATCTGTTGGTTTCCCTAGCAGTCCATGGTACCCTCAATACTCTTCTCCAGCACCACTGCTCAAAGCACATATTAAGAGCTCAAAAAATGTCATTATCTCTTTTCTAAAAAAGCTGGGAAAGCTACATCCCACATCCTACTAGGCTTAAGGGAGAACAATCTGTCTTAAAGAGTCACTGCAGGTCCTGTGGCCTGTTACAAAGAAAAACCCTAAAGGGTAAAGACATTAGAGTAGAAAATCCAGGGTGGAGTCTCCATGCTGACGTCTCAGCCAATGGTCCAAAACTAAACTCATTTGCTCTCTTTAAAATCTGTTCCCTGTCTGAAATTTCTTATCCCATTTCCAGTTCAGCTCCCTTCACTCTTTCTTCTTCTCTTCCCATTCTTTTCACAAGAAACTGATCATTACAATTAGGTTAAGACCTGTCCTCAATAGTGCCTGGGTCTAGCTGCTCTCCTTCCATTCTTCCCAATGCTGCCTGTTGGGTCTCTGCTGTGTCACTCCTGGAGAGCAACAGCCTCCTGTCTCACTTGTCTATTGCCAGCTTCTTCCAAACAGCCCTGACCAGTCAACTTTCTACTCCTTTACAATCCTCCTAGCAGCTTCAGAGAAGTTCCAACTCTGATGCAGTTCTCAAAGTTCTCCAAGGTCCGGCGCCTGCCTCATCTGCCACCACTCCCCAGGGCAAAATCTTGTGCCCCAGTCTTGCCATTTATTTTGCTCCACAGCCTCATGGCCAGTTCCAAGGACCCTGACGCTGGCAGCTACTACTCAGCACAAAGGTCATTTTTTTCTTCAAAGTCTTCACTGAAACACCTCCCACTAAGTGTCTTCCACAGTATCTGGTCCAAGTTTCCACATCGACACTTCAAACCTCACTGCCACTGACTCAGTTCTTGTCCAGTCTTTACTATGTAGAGCAGAGCAGAACTGCCCCACAGATTTCCAGTGTTCTTACAGCAGTCTGCCACATCTTTCTCTTGCAGAACAGTTAATGGTTTAAAATCACTAATGTTCTGCTGGTGGTAGTGGTATACTGTCATCCTTTTCAGAGGCTGTAAATCATACAGGGGCAGACAGCCTATCTTTCTCCCGTAGAGCAGCTGGTGGATTTGAACCATCTGCTTTGGGGTTGGAAGCATAATGCCCCACCACCAGAGCTCCTTCATCTTTTGGTTAGCAGTAAGATTCTTAAAACATTAAGTGTCACAACAGCACTTAACAGAGTGGAAGGCACTGGCATCAAGTAGATTCCAACCCTTTATTGGGTTTTCTAGGCTGTAAATTTTTTGGGGGGGGGGAAATGGCACATGCTTCTCCCATGGAGCACAAGGTGCATTCAAATCACTAGCCTTTTGGTTAGCAGTCCAACAGCAATGCACTATGCCTCCAGCGTCCCTTATAATAGCTCCTGTTGCTGCTAAGTGTCATTGAGTCAACAAGGACTCATAGTGACCCTATGAACAACACATCTGAACCTCCTTCTGTGCCATTATCACAATCTGTCACACTCAAGCTCACTATTGTTTCCACTCATTATGTCCCATGGAGCTGAATAGACTCACAGAGACCTTAAAAGCAACAGATCTGAGCCCTGTCCTTTCCTGTGCCAGCCTCATCAACTCTGACATACCTGAGCCCATTGCTGCAGTCACTGTGTTAATCCAACTCACTGAGCATCTTCCTCTCTTTCACTAACTCTACTTTTCAAACATGGCATCCCTGTGCAAGGAACAGCCTCTGCTAACAGCATGCCCAAATAGTGAGACACTAAAACTTGTTTGCTTCGTCTTAATTACTCTTTTACCAACTAAATTTTAATTTCAGAAAAAAATGAGTCAGTAATAAAATAACTAAAAACCTTATCCTCAAAGTATTTATGCAAACTAACACTTTTACAGAAAAATTATGCATATCAAGCAGCAAGGATCAACATTAGTAGGCTATTTATGTAAAAGCTGTAGTGAATTTATGGCCATCGTTAGGCAGTAAAATGTCATTAAAAAAAACCAAAAACAAAAAACCAACACTTTAAAGTTAGGAGCAGGTTCAAATTCACCAGATGCTCTGCTGGAGAAGGAAGGGCCATCTCCTCCTTTACCAGTCAGATCTGATTTGACGGTATACACACAAAATAATAATTAATGGTGGCAAGGATGTGGAGAAACTGGAACTCTTATTCACTGTTGGTGGGAATGTAAGATGGTGCAACCATTGTGGAAGGCGTTGTGGCGCTTTCTCAAAAAATTGCAAATAGAGATACCATATGACCCAGCAATCCCATTACTGGGAATATACCCCAGAGAGACCATGTCTGCCATCCAAGCAGATTTATGCACACCCATGTTTATCGCAGCTTTGTTTACAATAGCAAAGAGTTGGAAGCAGCCTAAGGGCCCATCAACAAACGAATGGATACAGAAGCTGTGGTATATCTACACAATGGAATACTATGCAGCACTGAAAAACAAGGAACTCATGCAATATTATTCAAAGTGGGTGACCCTGGAGGACATTATGCTGAGTGAAATATCTCAGTCACAAAGGGACAAATACTGCATGGTGCCACTGTTGTAGAATGGGTGTGACATCAGGGTGGGGGTATGACAGAAAAAACTGGATAAATTATGTATATTGTATTGAAACAGATGAGGGAAAGAACAGATTAGAAGTGATATATGATTGAGTATTATGGTTAGCACAGGAATCCAGAATTAAGACTGCATAGATAAGTGTTCTGGGAGTAGGGGGTGGGGGAAGGGGACGTGGGAATTGTATACTAAGGAAGGAATTATTTTTTTTTTCTCTTCGGAGGGGGAAGCGAGCTGGTGGGGAGGGGTGGGCAGAGAGAAAAGTGCAGCAATGAATAAATGGAAATTGAAAATCTGTAAATGTCTATTAAAATTAATAATGATAATAATAATAAAACTTAAAAAAAATAAAAAGAGAACAAATAAAGTTAGGCACCTGGGTTTGAATTCCAACTCTACCACCTCTAAGCCAAGTTACCACAGACAAGTTACTTAACCTAAATATCAGTTTACTTGCCTGCAAAATGAGAGAATGGTCATAAAACACCTGGCACAAGGCAAGCTTCTAAGGCTGTTGATAAATGCCAGTCCCTCTGCACTTACAGAACATTACTAAAAAGTTCAAGTTACAGGTTAACTCCCCATAATTTACATTGGGAATCTTCTAAAACCAAGACCACACCCTGAATCCCAGCCAGCCATTTTGCAGATGAACTAGGTCATTAAGATTTAGCCAGGAAAAAAAAAAAAAAGATTTAGCCAGGAAAAAAAGGAAAGTCAAGTCATTTCAATGCAATCACATCAACTCTGCTGAAAGGGCAGTTAAAACATATGTCCTACTCACAGCATCACATTGACCAATGAAGAACATACAAATTATAGGATGGATCGAATACAAATAATGAGTAGGTTCCTAAGGAGAATTAAGTTAGTTATGGATCTGTTCTATAAAGCAATGAATTCACTCTAGCACACTACATAAACAATAAACAGCAATGAAGTTAAACAAGCACTCCACTTCTTTTTTCTTGAATACAGCTCAAGAGAAGAAAAGCACAAGAATTTAAAAGTGCCCAGAAAAGGGTCCCCAAAGGCTATACTAGCCTTTTTCACAAAAATGAATTTGTTAAAACGTTAAATTAAGCCTTAATTTCCTAATTTAAAGATCACTGGCTTTCCAGTTTTATCCTTGAAATGTCATGTTTTAATTCAAGAATTAGAAATGCATTATTTTCACACCAAATCAGCGTTACAGTATATATGTGTGGCAAAAGTTTGCACTGATGGAGCAACAATGCAAACAAGGCAAAGTAAGCTTTAGAAACATAGCGATTGAGAACCGCTCACCTCATTCTAGAATTTAGTGGGATTATTTTGGAGTAAACAGTAATGATAGATTTATTAGAAAGTCATATCCCCAAACGGGTGAACCTTCCAACTTGAAAGGAGATAAGGAGTAAAGCCGAGAATATAGATTTTCTTAAGTCCTCAAGGAGTTTTTTAAAAAAAACAAACAAAAAACACACAAAACCCCAAACAACTCTTTTTCTTGTAAATTCTGCCCAAAGTAAAATTACCTATTGTTGAACTGTCCTTTGTGTTGAGGCTAACTTCCTGAAAATCATTTTATATTGATTTTAAATTAGTGAACCTGGCTTTCCAGATTTAACAGTCTGTTGACCTTGAAAAATTCTTCATCTCTTTACAAAAGGTTACATTTTTTCCTTACATGATAACAAAAAAGTTACACCTTACTCAGGGACTCAAAGCAAAGCAAAGTAACACAAGGATTATACTGTATCTTTAACTGATCTGTATCTTTTATTGGCACGAAAACAGTTTCCTGATGAAAAATTAATCTAAAAATCTCTGAAACAGGAATAATTTCAAGATCATCAAGAAAAAGTAATTTCTGGGACGACTGCTACAAAACAAATTCTGTGTCTTAAATTGCTCATTAAAATTCACGCCATAGGAATAAAACATGGGATGGGCCTTTCTTAAACTCCATAGATCAAACTGCCCTCTAAGGGACTCTCTTCATAGTTCCTGTTGACTAACAGAAGCTGTTAAATTTTATTCCAATTTTTTTTACCTTCTTGATTTATTTGAGGAAAGCAATACCAATGACACAGAATGGGCAATCATGACTTTCCAGTCAAGCATTACAAACAATGTTTCCCTTTCTATCTGATCTTTAACCCACCACCTGTATAGGTCAGGAGTACTGGTGGCACAGTGGCTAAAGTGACTGTTGTTAACTAAAGTTCTATCCAATCAGTTACTCCCAGGGAGAAGAATGTGGGAGTTGGCTTCCATCAAAATTTACAGACTTGAAAGCCCTTGGGCCAATTTCACCCTTTCCTATCAGTTGTTCACTTGTGTTTCTGGTTTTGGTATCTGTTTGGGTTTGTTCTGGTTTTTGATCCCTGGAGAACTTTAATCCCTAAGTAAACACACTGACTACTCGGTTGCTTACAGTACAACCAACTGCTGGATGGCTACTTTCCTAATACTTTAGAGAAGTTCTATATGACCAGTGAAAGCAATGAGGAGGTCAGCTGGACAGAGAGAATAAGGCCTGCAGGGGTCCTCAAAGGGAAGCTCAAATTGTAAAAAAGGAAAAGTCATTCTATCACAGGAAATTCCTCACTGTAGCCTGCCCCTGTTTTGGGAGAAAAAGCTTTAAAATATAAAGAAGTAGATTTGTATGACTCCTTTTAGAAATGTGAGCGGGAAGGAATTTACTAAGTCATTTGGTTCCTTTGTAGTCTGCCACAGCAAAACACAAGTTTGAAAGAGACAAGAGCTAGAGAGAAGTGGGATGAAATCAAAGAATGGCCAGAAATCAGTAATAACCTCTTAAAACACGAGCACTTAACTGGAATTTTCTAATCTGTTGAGAAGATTCCTATTTTGTTACATGTGGAAGAATCTATAGACCATCCTCAAACACAAAGGTATGCTTAATCAATTTACACAACGTATAGCCACACACACTTGGGATTTCAAACACTTTCTTGAAAACATAAGCCCCCCCACCAATCTGATTTCATTAAGAAATTATTATTTCAATCCCTGTAGCACAGCGAATGCTATTTAACTTGTAAATCTAGCCTCCTTGCTTGTATATCTGGGGGGAGGGGGAGGTAAAAAAAAATAATTAACACCTCAAGACGCACCCGTCTTCTCCGGACCCTAAAAGACTGAAAGAGGAAACAGAGTTGAAATGAAGAAATAAAGCAAGGGAGAAAACCAAGAATCTCTTAGAGGGTCATTTTGTTCTTTGAAAATGCCATTTCCATTCCTTCCCCAAGCTCAAAGGCCAGGCACAACTGGCGCAGCATCATCTTTGTCCAAAGCGCCAAAGAGTTACCAACTCGACCCCCAAGGTGTCCCCCAACCTCCTCACCTCATCGGCGCTCAGCTCTTCCATCGCTTTTCTCTTAATGATGAAAGACGTTAGGGAAAGATCCTTCTGGTCTTGCGAGCAGGGCGGAAGGAGAGTGGAAGGTGTCTATCGGGCTGTCTAGTCCCCCGATTGGGGGAGGTTTCAGAATTGCATAGTCAGAGGTTAAAAAATAAGAACACGAGAGGCACTGAACTGCCTTGGCTTCAGTCACTCCAATCACCCCAGAGCCTCTTACAGCTGCTTCTGCTCTGAGCAGCCTCCTCTGGCCGCCACGGCTGCTGCTACGGGGTTATCTTAAGGCGCCACTCACTACCCTTGGCTTCCTAGGTTGTCGAGACTAGGGAGCTCGGTCTCCAACTCGTCTCGTGCTCCGAGCTTGCTAGGTCTTCTAGTTGGTGGCGCGGCTGCTGCTCTTCTTCAAGCAGATTCTGCTCTCTTCTACCTTCAGCCCTGGCGGGAACTCTTATACTGCAGAGAGGGTGCCCCGAGGTAAGACCACCCTTGAACCACCCAGATAGAGCCAAGCAGTGAAGAGGGAAGCTCCTCCCCTCCCAAAGCAGGCCGGCCACGCCCCGCCTCCGCGCCGGAGCCCGGGCAGGGGGAGGGGGAGGACGGAACTTGCGATGTCTCTCGCTGGAAGAGTAAATCCTCCTACCCCTCCACCCTTACTCTTACCCCCTCGCCCCACCAAAGTATTATTCATCAAAACAACAGGGCGGCCATCTTTGAAAGGGATCACGTGACCCCGCCAGAGAGGCGGGGCTTCTGACTCCAGGATGAGGCAGCCAATAAGGCGCGGCCGCCTCGCCGCCGATTTCCTCTCCTTGGTGCACACCCCCTTCCCCTCCCCCGCCTCTTCCCCCGCACCAGCGTCGGGGAGGGGGAGGGGCGAGAGGGACAGCGGGAGGGCGGGGCTCTGTGTCAGGGGCGTGGCTATATGCCGGGGGCGTGGCTACGTGGTGCCATGGCGACGGCGCGGAGGTGGTGGCCGCCCCCGGCCTGACCCAGGTACCCTCGCCGGGGAGGCTGAGGACTAGGCTCCCCGGAAAAGACGCGTGGACCGGGGGCGATGGAGGAGGCGGCGACAGGACAGGAACAGCGCCTGGACTGACACTGAGGAACATGGGCCTGTGGGGACAGCTGTTCTCAATCACTGTGCTTTATGGTGACCATCACCTCTCCGCTGCCCCCTAAACCAGGCAAAAGAAAACATCTCCTTTCTGGCTAGTGTTATCTAAATATTAAAGTCTAATGAAAAATCTCTTTTCTACCTCTTCCAATTAGAAAGTCTAAGGAAAGTCTAACATGAGTAGAAATTTAATTCTATTTTACTTTTATTAGTTGTATTTTGCTATTTGTATCTAACATTCTTGGTGGTGGTGTGTGCCATGGAGTGGTAACATAGTGGACTTCCAGCGGGCTTTCAGAGGTAACAAATCACCTGAAAGGAGATTGCCCATCTTTCTCCTACAGATCATCTGGTGGATTCGAACCTTAAGCCTTTAAGTTGGTAGAACACCTTACCATTAAGCCACCAGTTGTTATTTGCCCTCGAGTCGCCTGCGATTCATAGTGACCCTATGAACAGCAGCCCTACACCCTGCTCTGTCCTGTGCCAATCTCCTCGTCCTGGACACACCTACCCCCATTGAATCACTGAGTCAATCCTTCTCATCGAGGGTCCTCCTCTCCTGCACAGTCCCTCGACCCTCCGCAGGACGTCCAAGCCACCAGAGCACCCTATAGGGGAGCGTGCGCTCGCGCTTGCGCTTTGGTGGCCTAGAGACAAAAGCTGCTCTGCAACCCTTTCAGTCCACAAGCTTCTTTGCAGGAGAAGGATGGACAATCTGCTCCCATGCAATTAACCACTTCTGAAAACCTGCTGGAGGGTCAGCTATGGGTCAGTTCCGACTCAATGGTACACCACAATAATAAATATATGTGTTGTCTTTACCTTTGCCTTTGCATAGTAATTAAAACACAAATAGACATTATTCTGTTACTTTATACCTTCAGAAAAGAGCCACCTGACATGGGCAATGATGTCCCTAGTGCCTCTTCTAAACTCAGCCTGTCGTTTTGGTACTTCTCTGTTGATAAACTGTTTTGGTAGTTTTTGAGTAATCAACAAGATTTTGCTTGCATGTGATATTGTTCAGTAATTTCCACTCTTTGTTTGATCACCTTTTTTGAGAATGAGAATAATGAATCTCTTCCAATCAGTTGTCCAGGTAGCTATCCTCCAGATTTTTTGGTGGAACTTGGTGAACATGTCCAGGGCTGCCTCTATTTGTTGTAATTTGGAATTCCATCATATTTTACAAATTCCTTTTGAATACCTTGAACTTCCTCGCCTTATTTCTTGACCATATGCTGTTTCTCAAAATTCTTCTGTCTCAGCCAATTCTTTTTGGTACAATGACTCTGTGTGCTCCTTCCATCCTCTTTTGATGTTTCCTGGGTCATTCAGTATGTTGCCCATGGACTGCCAAGAGAACAAATAAGTCTGACCCTGGAAAGAGTGAAACCATGTTGCTCCTTAGAGGTAAAGATTTTGAAATTCCATCTCACATAATTTGGCCATGTTGCCAGGAGGGTCCTGCCTTTAAAAAGGGTATCATGCTAGGAAAGGTGGAAGTTCCAGGAGAGGAAAGACCCAGAATGAGGTGGATTGACACAGTGACTGTGCCAGTGGGGGCAGGTATGTCAGAGGCAGTGAGATTGGCTCAAAATAATGAGAGTTCAGCTATTGTTCATACAATTGCTATGAACCATAATCGACTTGACAGTACATTACAATAACTATATATATGCTATTGTTATGTGCAGTCAAGTAAGAATCAGCTCATGGCTGACCCTCCAGTGATTTTCAGAGTCTGGTAAATCAGACAGGAGGAGATTGCCCATTTTCCTCCCACCCAGCAGCTGGTAAATTTGAACCTTGTGTCTTTTGAGTTGGCAGTGCAACTAGGCAACCAAACCTCAGTATGTGTGTGTGTGTTGTTATGTGCTATAGAGTCAACTGTAACTCATACCAACCCTATGAACAACAAAGGTAAAACCTAGCCCTATCTTGTGCCATCCTCACCATCTCCTGTATACTTGAGCCCTTGTTACAGTCACTGTGTCAGTCCATTTTCTTCTCCTACATGGACACTCCACATTTCCAAGCATGATGTCTGTCTCCAAGGACTCGCCCCTCCTAACAACATGCCTTTGAGACAAAGCTTCATCTTTGCTTCCAAGGAGCACTCTGGTCTCGCTTCTCCAAGTCAGACTTGTTTGTTCTTTTGGCTGTCCATAGAGATATTTAGCTATCTTCTCCACACCACAACTCAAAGGCATCGATTCTTCTTTTTTTTTTTTAAGAGTCTTTTTTTTTTTTTAATTTTTGTGTGCGTGTACCATCAAATCAGATCTGACTGGTACAGGAGGAGATTGTCCCTCCTTCCCCGGCAGAGCATCTGGTGGATTCGAACTGTGCGCTTCTGGGATTGTAGTTGCAGTTCCTTGCCACTAAGCCACCAGAGCACCCCGGCATCGATTCTTCTACTGTCATCCTTAGTCATTGTTGACAAATTCAGTCCTTTATCTATTGTGATGTTGCCTATTGGCCCAATGATGAGGAATTTCACTCTTTTGATGTTGAAATCTAATCCATATTGACGACTGTTGTTTTTGATTTTCTGCAGCAAATGCTTCAGATTCTCCTCACTTTCGGCAAGTAAGGTTGTCATATGCATAATGCAGGTTATTGATGATTCTTCCTCTGATCATCATGCCACTTTCTTTTCCATAAAGTCTGACTTCTCAAATGATTTGTTCAGCATACAGATTGAACAGAGATGGAGGAAAAAATACAGCCTTGGTACACACCTTTCTTGAGTCTAAACCATATGTTGTTGTTGCTATGTGCCATCAAGTCACTTGCAACTCATAGTGACTCTATATACAAGAGCCCTAAATACTGTTCTATCCTGTGCCAACCTCACTGTCCCCAACACACTCATTTCCACCACCCCAATCACAGAATCAATCCATCTCATCGAGGGTCTTCCTCTCCTGCACCATCCCTCCACTCTCTGAAATATGATGTCCTCTCCAAGGACCAATCCCTCCTTGCAAAATGCCCAAAGTATGTCAGGCAAAGCTTCAGAATCCTTGACTCCAAGGAGCATTCCGGCTTCACCCTCTCCAGGACGAAGTTGTTTCTTCTCCTAGCAGTCCATGGTATATTCAACACTCTTCTCCAGCACCTCAGCTCAAAGGCATCAATTCTCTTTCTATCATCCCTATTCACTGTCCTAGTCACTCTCTGATGCATAGCATGTAATTGCGAAGACTATAGCCTGAATCGGATGCACCTTAGTTTCCAGCCTGATATTGTTGCTCTTTAGTACTCTTGAGAGGTCCCTCATAGCTGACTTTCCCAATGTAATTCATCTCCTGATTTCCTGGCTGCTGTTACTAAGAGTGTTGACTGTGGAACCAAGTACACTGAAACTGTTAAGTATCTCAATCTCTTCACCATCCATACTGATGCTGCAATTGGCCCAGTGGTAAGAATCTTTGTTTTCCTGATGTTGAGCTTCAATCCATATTGAAGGCTGCAGTCCTTGACCTTCTGCAGCAAGTGATTCAGGTCCTCCTCAGTTTCAGCAAGCGAGGTTGTGTCATCTGCATAACGCAGGTTGTTGATGACTCTTCCACCAATCCTGATGCCACATTCCTCCTCGTACAGTCCAATGTCTCGGATGATCTGTTCTGCATACAGATTGAAAAGGTATGGAGATAAAATACATCCCTGGTGAACCCCCTTCTTTATTTTGAACCATGTAGTGTCTCCTTGAGATCAGCTGGCCCAGTGGACAGAAAGCGATGCTACCAAACCAAAGGTGGGTGACTTAATCTGTGGCCCTCAGGCCTGTCTTTCATTGTTTTTGTTCAGACATTCCTCTAGGTTGTATAGCCTTGGTGTACAAGTTGCCGTACTGCAGTCACTTTTGGTTACTGTGAGGCTGAACATTGACACTGATGTGTCAAATGTGTTAATGGTCAGCTACCCAATGCGGACAGAGAGTGGGGTGGACAAGCTTGGAAGGAGGAATGGCGTCCACTTCCATAATAGCTTGCCTCCGGAAACCCTATGAACTTGGAGAGAGGATGAAAGGCATCCAGCGTCAAGGACTCTCCTTCATAGGGTTGCTATGAGTTGTCCGTGACTTGACGGCACTTAACAATAACAACAACAGTGTCTCCTTGCTCTGTTCTGAGGACTACCTTTTGGTTCAAGCATAGGTTTCGCATTTGCACAATCAAATGTTCTGAATTCCCCTTCTTCTCAGAGTCAGCTATAGCTTGTTGTGATCCACACAGTCAAAAGCCTTTGCAAAGTCAATGAAGCATAGATAGACATTCTTCTGGTATTCTCTGCTTTCTTCCAAGATCCATTTAACATTAGCTATAATATCCCTAGGACCACGACCTCTTCTAAATCCAGCCTGCACATCTGGCAGTTCTTTGTTGACATATTGCTCCAAACGTTGCCAGAGAAATAGTTTTTGGGACTTGGGGAAGAGAGAGAGGTGGAGCTTTCCTGATCTCAACACCTTATCCCAGGTACTACAGGGACACTAGCCAGGGACCCCTGCAGATGCCATTGCCAGAGAAATAGTTTTGGGCCCTCGATGGCCCTCAGGCCAAGAAACAAAAATTGTGCACTGGTCCTAGAGGACACAACCTTTTCTCCTGGGAAGCTATCCTCTTGCATCAGCACCTGGCTGCAAATAGAAGACAAGAGGTATTAACCCACAAGAAGTCAATCCTGGAGTGGAAGTTTAAGAACAAGGACTTTTTCTCTGAACTTTCCAGGAAAAGAAGCTGTACATGACAGTTGTACTTAGAAACTACAAATTGAAGTTATACTAGCTGATCATAAGAGACTGAGAGCAGCATGATATGTTCAGAATTACAGAAATCCTCATGGTTTGAGACTTAAGCCATCACATCAAAGGCTGTTCAAGGGGAGAAGGATGTTGACTGATGCAGACAAAAGTAGGAAGGGATGGTGGTGGAGTAGGGAAAGGGTGGATTAAAAAAACAACAACAACAACAAAAACAAACAAACAAAAACCCCACAACAAAACATGTAGCGAGGGTGAGCAGCAACATTGAATCTATTGGTCTAAACCATATAGTGTTTCCTTATTCTATTCAAACAACCACTTCTTGGTCTAGGTGTAGATTTTTCTTGAGCATAATTAAATGTTCTGGGATTCCTGTTTTTCACATTGCTAGTCATAATTTGTTGTGGTCCACACAGTAGAATGCTTTTGCATAGTTAGTAAAACACAGATAGCTTTTCTTCTGATATTCTCTGCTTACAGCTAATATCCATCTGGCATCAGCAGTGATATCCCTGGTGCCATGGCCCCATCTAATTGAATTTCTGGCATTTCTCTGTCTATGTACTCTTCTAGCCTTTTTTTGGTGGGGGGGGAAGAGAAAGAAACAGGTTTATTAGATGTTCATAACAGACTGAACAAACAGGTCAGGACAGACTGACCCCATTTTTATCTTACAAAAGGGTTTATATATCTTTTGTTAGCACGGAGTGGAGTTTAAACAGCTGATGGTGCATACCTTCTAATGGACATAGTGAATTTGGCAATTTCTTATCTTGTCCTTGAGTCTGTTGTTTTGCCACATTCCTTGCGATAATCTGTTTTTATTGCCATATAGCCACATTCCTTGAGGGTCATTTTCTCTTATTTTATTGTCACAGTCTTCATTAAAACCAGTTCTGATTAATTTCCTTTGTCAGACAGTCCTCTGCCATTTCCTGTCCTTCCCCACCCCACGCCCCAGAGAGATTTCGCCCTAATACATTTGGAAGGTGGGTGTTGCATTCTCTTAGCTACTTCCTGCTGGGAAAAGGTGTTGTAGGTTCTAGGGTGAAGAGCTTCTCTCACTATTCTGAAGGGCCCCTTTGGCAATAGGAAATGGGTAGACTATTGTGGTGATTTATTTTGGAGTTTAGATGTACTGCTATCAGTTGTGCTTAGGGATACAGGTTCATATCCTTGGAGGTGTATTATTTTAACATGCAACTATTGCAGCCAGTAGAAGAATCCTCAGTGGTCAGGATTCCTTGAAAATTCTATCCCAGATAAGGAGCCCCCAAAATGTCAAGGGGATGATTTCCAAAAAAGATCCAGGTGCTTCTTTGAGTAAGAATGAGAAAGTTCTGACTCAGAAACACAAGAAAGACACCAATTCAATACCAAGTGAGAGCAAGAGAAAGAAACTGAGGTTTATTAGACGTTCATAACAGACTGTGAACGGGCCAGGACAGACTGATCTCTTCTAGCCATTTTTAAATAACCTTCAGCAATATTTTCCTTTCATGTAATATTAATGATATTGTTTGATAAGTTTTACATTCTGTTTAATCATTCTTTTTTAAAAAAATGAGAACAAGTATGGATCTCTTCCAGTCAGTTGGCTAGGTACCTGTCTTCCAGATTTCTTGGCACAGCCTTGTTAGCATGTCCAGGGCTGCATCTGTTTGTTGGAATATGTCAACTGATATTCTATCAATTCCTGGGGCCTTATTTTTGCCAATACCTTCAGCACAGCTTGAACTTTCCTTCATCACTACCATCTTGGTCATACATTACTTCCGAAATGATTCTGTGTTAGCCAATTCTTTTTTAAATACTGACTCAGTATATTCTTTCCTTATTCTTTTGATGTTTCCTGGATCATTCAAAATTTTGCCCATAGCATCTTTCAGTATTACAACTTCAGGCTTGTGCATGTATATATACATACATACATACGTACATATTTACCATATAAATGTATATATGGTTACCATTGTTGTTGCTCTTGGTACAAGGAGCCAGGAAATCAACAAAAGAATTGCACTGGGAAAGTCTGCTGTCAGGGATATCTTCAGAGTACTGAAGAGCAACGATGTCAGTCTTCAGACTAAGGTGTGCCTGATCCAGGCCATGGTCTTTGCAATTATATGCTGTACACCAGAAAGGTGGACAATTACTAGGGATAGTAGAAGGAGAATTGATGTCTTTGAGTGATGGTGCTAGAGAAGAGTATGAATATATCATGGACTGTTAAGAGAACAAACTGGTTCATCTTGGAGAGGGTGAAACGAGGCTGCTCCTTGGAGGCAAGAATCCTGAAGCTCCGTCTGACATACTTTGGGCATGTTGCAAGGAGGGACCGGTCCTTGGCGTGGGACATCATGCTTGGGAGGATGGAGGGACAGTGCAGCAGAGGAAGACCCTCGATGAAATGGATTGACTCAGTGACTGGGGTAATGGGGGTCAGTGTGTCGAAGATAATGAGGTTGGCTCAGGATAGAGCAGGATTCAGAGCTGTTGTACATAGGGTCACTATGAGTCACAGGCAACTCAATGGCACATAACAACAACAACAACAACATTGTTGTTGCTTAAATGGCATCAAGTTGACTATGACACATAGTGATCCTATGAAAAACACTTCTAAATCTTACCCTATTCTGCACCATCTTCACCATCTCTGATATGCCCAAACCCATTGTAATAGCCACTGAGTCAATCTACATTGTTGGAGATCTTCTATTTCTCTGACTCTCTACCTTTCCCAGCATGATGTCTTTTCCCTAGGACAGATCCCTTCTGACAATATACCCAAAGCGTGTTGTTGTGAGATGCGTTCAAGTCAACTGACATGTTGCAACTCTGTGAACAACTGATCTTAACCTTGCCCTCTCCTGCATTATCCTCACTCTCTGTCATACTCAGACTCACTGTGGTAGTCATTAGTTCAGTCCATCTCATTGAGAGTCTTCCTCTCTTTTCTTGACCTTCTCCCTTTCTCCATATGATGTCTCTCTCCTAGGCTTGATTCTTCTTTAAAATATGCCCCAGGTGAATAAAATGAAATCTTACCATTCTTGCTTCTGTGCATATATGTTCTGTTTGTATATATGTTTCTCTAAATATATATATTTTAAAATAATAAAACTTAATGATAAAGACTTAAAATCTAAATGAGTAGGGGCAAAACCCAGAAAGCTTTTAGTACACATTGACAAGAAAGATTATTTAGAGTCATTGGGGAGAAATCATCCTCAACTGGACAAGGACACAAATGTTTCTAATATACAGATCTAAATTGAGCACTCAAAGTATCATTAAATTATACTTTTTGCCATGTACAGAGAAAATATAATTTTGACTGACTTGGGGAGGGGATGGGAGGGTGCCAATTGCTTTAGAATCAGAATAGACAGAGTACAATTGCCCCATAGGGTTTCCAAGAACACAATTCTTTACTGAAGCTGACTGCCACATGTTTATCAGACTAAGCAGAGCAATGCCAAGTTCCCATCTTAGACCTTGGCATTTCCATTAATATCCTTAACCCCTGAGTCACCAAGCTTCCTTTGGGAGGTGTACTGAAGTATATCATTGTAAAAGATTGTATTTTATAATTAAAAAGTTAAAATTTCTTTGTGACATGTGCTAGATATGTAAGGAATTTGTGAGTAAAATCACACCACTGGGTCTTAAATATTATAAACTAACAAGGAATTCTGTGTTAACTAGAATTTTCGAGAAGGGTAACATTAATGTTAATACTTTTTTTTTTTTAATTTTTTGGTGTGCGTGTACCGTCAAATCAGATCTGACTGGTACAGGAGGAGATTGCCCCTCCTTCCCCGGCAGAGCATCTGGTGGATTCGAACCACGCACCTCTGGGATTGTAGTTGTAGCTTCTTGCCACTAGGCCACCAGAGCTCCCCTAATGTTAATACTTTTTAAAAACGTGATTGAGGAGATATAATTCAGACACTGATCTGTTGAATTGGTTTTAGTATAATCACAGAGTTGTACCATAATCACCACAAACTAAACAGAATATTTTAATCACTTCAAACAAAAACCTCCACACCCATTAACTATAAAGACACATCCCACCTTCCTTCTATCCCAGTCCCAGAGAACCACAAATTCTTTTGTCTGTATTACAAAGGAGCTATGGTGGTGTGCTGCCTAAGGTGTAAAGTTGCTAACCAAAAGTTTGGTGGTTTGAGTTTACTAGTGGTTTTTCAGGAGAAGGATGGACAGTAAATATTTGAAAGTCTTGGAAACCTAAGGGAAGGTTACTATGAGTCAGACTCAGCACCACAAGGATGGGGTGGGAGGCTCGGTTGTATTTACCTGTCTGGACATTTCACATAAGTGAAACCATATAAGATGTGACATTTTGTGTATGGCTTCCACATAACAAAATATTTTCAAGGTTCATTCATGCTGAAGCATGTATTAGTATTTTGTTTCTTTTTATGTCTGAGTAATATTGCTTACATGGATTTATCCATTCATCAGTTGATGGACATTTGAGTTGTTTCTACCTGTTGGCTGTTATGAATAATGTTGCTGCGAATATTTGTGTAAAAGTTTTGTGTAGACAACATATGTTTCCATTTTTCTAAAGTATATACCTAAAGGTAGAATTGCTGTACCATATAGTAATTCAATGTTTAACTTTTTGTGAAAATGTCAAACTGTTTTCCAAATTAGCTACATTGTTTTATATTCTCACCAGAAAGGAGGTTTCTAATTTTCCACATTCTTGGCAATACTTATTCTTGTCTACCTTTTGTATCCAAGTCACCATAGTAGGTGTGAAGTGGTATCTCATCGTGGTTTTGTTTTACATTTTTTTAATGACTAAATGCAGCATTTGCTAGAAGATCAAAGACTGCAGCCTTCAATCTGGGTTACATTCTAACATCCAGAAAACAAAAATCCATTCCACCAGACCAACAGATTGAGAATTTCCATGATTGATGGAGAAAAGAGTTGTCAATGATTTTATCTTACTTGGATCCACTATCAACATCCAAAGCAACAGAAATAAAAATTTATGTTGCTTTGGGAAAATCTGCTATCAGGGACCTCTCCAAAGTCCTAAAGGGCAAATGTCAGTTTTAAAATTAAGGAGTGCCTGATCCAAGCCATGAGCTTTTTCATTAATTCCTATGCATCTGAGCTCTGTTGGTCTAGTAGTAAAGAGTTTTACTCTGCCAGTCCAAAGGAATGCAGTTAATGATTGTGATT